>NW_028318803.1:7500-295000 GCF_062004578.1 Staurois parvus
TCTGTCAAGACTACTTTAACTTTCTTTGTCTCTTCTAGTACAACCTATAGTGTTCTTATTACCTGGTCTTGAGTAACCAGTGAGTAGACATATAGCGGGAGCAGCAATCTGTTCAACAAGTGATCTGTCAGGACATCATTTAGGAATTCGCAATTAATAATCAGAATATCATTGAGATAGTTCAGGTGATCCAAATGTTGCGACACTAAATTACTGAGTGTTCCCCGGTTCTTGTGTCTGCAAAGCAATGAAAGTAACGTTAGAAGACTGATCATACCATCAAGCAGTAGGGAACTCAGGCAAAAAAAAGCGTATATACAGGTAATACAGAAATAGTCTAAGAACTTAAATCACACCAGCTGTTTCAAGAAGTTTTCCGTGTTTTGATCTCCATAGTTTAAAAGATCTATTTATGCCAAGGGGTCCTGTTCTCATAAGAGCTACAAGTTATGGCTTTTAAAAACATCATGTATACAGACTTGTATGTGTAAACTTTGTAACTCTCACCCAGCATCTTAGGGATGTGTGTTTTGACAGGGTGTGGTTTATTGCTTGATTAAACTAACATTTATGTTTACAACTGACATTTTTGTCTCAGCCAGTGCAAAGGAGGGCACAAGTACTACTCGGTACTTTCTATTCAAGAAGTATCCATGGTTAAAATTTAAAGTTATATATTAATTTTCACCTGAATTTCAATTATTCCAATAATCTGAACACACTTGATGTTTATAAACTAAATTTGTACCCACACATTTACTTCAATTCTGTGACATTTATTCACTATGCCCTGTGAGTAGTCACTGCCATCTCACACATTACACAGAGCCTGCCTTCTGAACTACATAGAGGAGGAGTTTCCGAAGGCACAGTCAGTACAGGAATCACTGCTTGCAGGGAGCAAAGTAACATGGAATATATAGTCCTTAGAAAGTAGCAGCAGAAGAGAAGCTTCAAAATATGCAGCTAATCCAGAAAGTCGGGAAAGAGTTGGCCATCAGACAGGCATTTACAACATGAAAGGAGATTTTTCCAGTAAGCTTATATTGTCAATCCAAAATATTGTTTGTATTGCTATTACAATGCAGACCTTATAAAATAAAAAAGTGTATGCTGTGACTATAGAACTCCTTTAAGCAAAATAGGTTGTGAGGTGTAAGAAACAACAGTATCATGCCTTTAATTCATCCACCTTGGACCTACAGGATGATGCCTTCAACAACTTTAACAGTTTCAATACCGTGCAATTTTACACCTCCCTGTCCAGGCCATTTTTCAGGTTTCAGCGCTCACACTTTGAATGACAATTGCGTGGTCATACAACACTGTACCCAAACTAAAATTGTATCATTTTCTTCACACAACTAGAACTTTCTTTTGGTGGTATTTAATCACCGCTGGGGTTTTTATTTTTTGCTAAATTAACAAAAAAAGACCAAAAATTTTGAAAAAAAACACATTTTTCTTTGTTTCTGTTATAAAAGTTTACAAATAAATAATTGTTCTTCATAAATTTAGGCCGAGATGTATTCTGCTACATGGTGAAAATAACCCAAATTAGGATGTATTTTTTAGTTTGTAGGAAAGTTATAGAGTTCACAAACTATGGTATAGATCTGAATATTGATCAATCCTGAAGTACTGACAGCCAATCTAATTTCTTGAGGTCCAAGAATGTCAGAATAGTACAGATATTCCCAAATGACCCCTTTTTGCAGAGTAGACAGTCCGACGTACTTCATAAGAGGCATGGCGAGTTTTTTGAAGTTGTATATTTTTGTCATAATTTTTCGGAAAATTAAAAAATTAAAAAAATTATTTTCACTATTTTTTTTTTACATACTGTCACCAGTGCAGTACATCGTCATCATATAACTGGCATGGCGGTGAACAGGGACACTGACTGGTGACAGTAGGAAAAAAATATATATATATATATTTTTTTTTTAAATTATATTTAATTTTTTATTACATTTGTTTTTATTTTTATTTTTTTTAAGATTTTTTTTTCATATTTTACTATGACCAAAGTAGTACAATGTTACCATAGTAACATTGTACTACTTTGGGGAAGTGGATCAGTATTTTTTTTTTTTTTTTTTTTTTTTTACACAATTTGCTTATAGCAAAGAATTACTTTGCTATAAGCAAGCATTTACCTGAATGAAATCGATTCATTCAGTTTTTTTTTTTTTTTTTTTTTTGTGCTTAGCTGTGATTTGGTCACAGCTAATCACATGACATGTGCATGTGATTAGCTGTGACCATTCACAGCTAGGCACTAGTATACAAAGGATGGCATCATGAATGAAGCCATCCATTGTATACAACTGTCATGTGACCTGCTGTGATTGGTCACAGCAGGTCACATGGTACCAGCAACGGGAGCCGGTACTCGGATCTGTCATCGGCCGTGTCCGAGGTGCACGGCCGGTGACAGATCGCACTGCTGCGCCGCTCTGCATTAGCGCAAACTGCGCATGTGCGGGAGCACGCCAAATGGCGTGCACACGGAGTGCAGACACCTTTGAAGCCGCCAAACGGCCATTGGCCGGGCGGCTAATGGTTAAAAGTCACACACCAGAAATACTGATTTGCTGCTAAAATGATGAGTGAGGCTTATTTGCTGTGGAATCTCAGAAAATCAACAAACCATAGTATTCTGCTTGAGCTAGCTACCCTCCAAGATTAAGGAAACCCCAAATTGTGGGAAAAGCTTGCCAAATTCAAATGTGTTTCTATAAAAAATTACCTTTTTATTCTTTAATTATGATATGGTTAATGGGCGGAAAATATACCAAGACAAAATGTTTCACTTTATACTGCCATTTTCATAGAAGGTCTGATTTGAAAACTGACTGTGAGAAGCTTGTATAAAGTGAACAGTCTTATCCTCTTCCCTACCGCGCTATAGCCGAAAGACGGCTACAGCGCGGTTGTCTAGTTCTGGGAGGGCCATCATCGCAGAACATGTCCCTAGCGGTGCGTACCGGACGCTGCTGGTGATCGCAGTGTCCTGCAAGGACAGCTGATCATGTGATACAGTAAACGGCCAATAACAGTGGCCTTTTTACCACGTGATCATCTGTGTCCAAAAACACAGCAGATCACCGGGTAAATACAGTTGCCGGTTATCAGCTGCACTTTCCTCATGCTGATAACCGGTTATTGTCAGAGAAGAGATTGCGACTGATGATCAGTGCCCAGCAGTGCAGCCCACCTGTGCCACCTACCTGTGCTGCCCACCTGTGCCCAGTAGTGATAAAAATTTCATATGGGTACAGTGTTGCGTGACCGTGCAGTTGTCATTCAAAGTGTGACAGCGCAGAAAGCTGAAAATTGGCCTGGGCAGGAAGGGGGAATAAGTGCCTAGTAGGCAAGTGGTTAAAGGGCTGTTGAGTTTTTGCTTGTATGACCCAATTTGGGAAATTCACTTTAGGATTCAAATAGATTTTTAATAAAAAAATATTAGTACTAGTTCTTGAGGCCCTTAAAATGACAGTACATGTACACCCCAAATTACCCCTTTTTGTTAAGTAGACCGTCTGAGGTATTTAGTAAGAGACTTTTTTTGCAGTTGTCATTTTTTTGTCACAATTTTTTGGAATATTATGACTTTTTTGATTTTTTTTTTTTTTTTTTTTAACATACTGGTCACTGGTGCAGTACAGTGTCAACATATGACTGGTGTGGTGTTGATCAGGGAGACAGACTGGTGACAGTATGTTAAAAAAAACAAAAAATATTTAAACCATTTTTATTAAATCTTTTAACTTTTTTTTTTTTTTACATACTTTCATCAGAGTAGTTCAGTGTCACCAAAGGAACACTGTACTACTCGGGGAAAAGCGGGGGGGGGGGGGGTTTGTACACTGACTGCTGTTACAGTGATGAGCAATGCTTTGAATTGTCATTATTATAATACAGTATTTATAGAACGCCAACAGTTTGCACAGTGCTTTACAATATAACTGGAGACAGTACAATTACAATACATTTTAGAACAGAAGGAATGAGGGCCCTGCTCATGGAGCTTACAATCTAATGCATAACAAATGTGGTTACAAGTGATCTGTGATTGGCTACAGCTAACCACATGGTACAGGGTGCTGTGATTGACCCATGTACCATGTGATAGCTGTGGACCAATCACAACTCACTGGTAAAGGAAGCAGAGATGCTATGAATAAGATTCACTTGTAACAGCTTAGTTAAAATTGTGATCATAGCGAAAGGTAAAGGGTGCCACAATCCGCTGTGTCCGGTGAACACAGCTGTTGCGGGGGGGGGGGGTACAGCATGCTCCTAAACTGGAGCAGGCACAATCACGTATGTGTTCGTAATTGTGCCTGCGTATGCCGCCTGCCCGCAGTACAATTACTGTGGGAAGTGAGCAAGTGGATAAACAAGACAGTAATGCTAATTACAGTAATAATGTACTCTTGTGGCTGACAGGAAAACTTAATATGAACAGATCACCAGGGCCAGATGGCTTATACGCAAAAGTTCTCAGAGAACTTAACCATGTTATAACAAGAACATTATTCCTAATTTTTAAGCACTTCAGTACCAGACCCTTTCCTGCCCAGGCCAATGTTCAGCATTCAGCACTGTCTCACTTTGAATGACAACTGCTCAGTCATGCAGCACTGAACGCAAATGAATTTCTTATTTTTTTACACAAAAATAGGACTTTTTGGTGGTATTTAATCACCCCCGTGAAGACTGAGATTGAGCTCTGCAGTCACGTTTGCAGCAGTTTTCTTATTCCGGGTCACAATCCTTTGCAATGCCCTTTTGTCTCTCTAATGCTTATAAGACAACGTTTTCCTAGAAACTGTATATGTGTTGTCATAACCTTTGATTCTGTACCTCTAACACGTCTTCGTATTACTAACAGCGCACGCACTGAATGACAAAAGTGAGGCTTTCCTGCCTGTTAGCTAGGTGTCTCATCACACAGCGGAAGCAAAAGCGTGTAACAACGCAAAACATGTTGTCACTTTCACCCTGCCAATCATGTGATTTTATTTTTTTATCTGACCAATATACATACATGTATACATATATATTTATATCTGAAAATTGATTAATCCTGATGCACTGACGGCCTCATTTCTTGAGGCCCCAATATGTCAGGACAGTACAAATACCCCCAAAATGACCCCTTTTTAGAAAGTAGACAGTCCAAGGTATTTAGTAAGAGGTATGACAAGTTTTTTGAAGTTGTCATTTTTTTGGTCACAAAATATAAAAAGCCAGAGTGCATGGATGTAGGCGCAACTCAGTCCCTGAATCAAATATAGTTTCTCAAAAGTAGAAATAACATCCCTGGGACTTTATGAGAGTTACGCCATTAAATCAATACCAACTTGTATTTAAAAAATTAATCATTTTATTAACATATTCCATATCAAAGGTAAAAACAGAAGGATACAAAATACAAATAACCAAACACTAAAAAATTATACACTGGTGTAGGTTTCATATAAAAAAACACTGTATACATAGCATAAGCACAAAGACGAACAGACGTGGTTAGATAATCTACACATTTCTGAAACAATGTTCCCTACTTCAGGGGATAATGAAATTCATATTGGTAAAGACATTTGTAAAGAAAACATGGCATTAATATATAATACTAGAAAAACATGTACCCGGAAAAGGAGCTCGAAAGTATACATGGATATAGAGCTCACTTCCCAATAACTCAATGAGCGATTATACTTACACACCAATCAAAACAAAATTCAAATAAAAAAAAACAGGACCATCTCTAGTCAGACAGAGAGCATAATAGAGAGGCACAATCAGATCTGTCTTGTCCAGGAACTGTAGAAAGGGAAGCTACCAAAGTGGAGACACAAACAATTAGTTCGTTACACCAGGTTGAGCCAACCTGGTGTAACGAATAGGTAGCAATGTATATTTAAAATAAGTAAAATTGTAAATTAGACTGCACTCTTAACTCATATGAAAATTATTAAAGAATTGGTCCCTTGATGACTTCAGACGTTGCAGACAAAACACGTTGGGCATACTTTCCATGATACGTAACTTCCGGGCGGTGGAATGAAGGTGGAACGCAAACCTGCGTTTCTGGTCTCCATTTCATGAGATACTATATGCCTGATTGATTTTAATTATGTAAGTGCAACTTTAGGCATTTTTTTAAATAAATTAAACGTATTATACTATGAGAGGTTCCTCTCTTTCCCTCTACGAGGGAGATTTTACAGAGTCTCTTGAAGGTACAGGAATATTGCCTATACATGATGTGATCCAATTGTACATGTGTATGGTGGATTACCGGGAAATCAAGAATCCATTTAAGATATCACGATCACAGTTGAGAGTTTATGTTGTATTCAGGCACTTTGTCTCAAATTTATGCATAGAAGTGTATGAATTCTTGATTTATTTTGCACTTCGTTTATGTTGTTTAAGGCACTTTTATATATTTTTACATAATTTATGTGGGTGTGAAGAACACAGTCCATATATTTAAAATAGCATAGTGAAAAAGAATGGATCATTAAATAATGCACCTTTCCACATGCAAAGAGGTGACCCAGCCAGTCCACGTGAAAAAGAAATAAAGTGAATAAAAAAAAAAAAAGTAAAGTCAGGCAGGTGTAGTACCTGACATTGAAATTAAATAAACAATAATACATTGCAAAAAGTGTACATAGCCACCCACCAAACCTGGTGGTGCTGGGGAGAGTGAAAAGACCTTTTTCAGAGTTGAAGTAATAGCTGTAGGAGTAGGAGACATAGGTTTACTTAGAAGATGCTTCTTAAAAGCAAGTCTAGCAGACCAAGCTTTTAGCCACAAACTCCTGTGCACATGTGTAGAGCTATAACAATTCTAGAGACTTGACTAATCAGTCTCTAGTGCATCAACAGAAAAACAATAAGGCTGACTGTATCAGTTGTAATTGTTCTAAGATGGCAGGATCCTCAAAGGCTGATTACTGGTCTTTTTTCATTTGTCTTGTCAATAGTCTGAAAAATAGATGTGGCAGCAATAGACCGCTACCGGTTTGGACCTGCATATGCCAGCAACAAAATCCTTTAAAAAAATCAACAGTCTTGATATGAATGCCACAACTTTTTTTTTTTTTTTTTTTTTAATTCTTTTTCCAATGGATAAACTCTGAATGACCACATCAGATATTACTGCTGCTCAAGGTAAGCAAATGATGGGAAATTGCATATTACATATTTCCTTACTAATGTTGGCCTCACAAATATCTAATAACCTTAAATGACTTCAGGCCATAGGAATTTCATTGTAAACTGACCATATGGACAAGCCCGCCCACTACTCTGCTTTCAGGAATGGGTGATCACAAATTGACCAAGTCCTTAAAAGGCCATATTGTTGTGTACAAGGGGAGTTGACTGGGGGCTGTCCTTAGGCTATATACTACAGTTGTAGCTTACAACGTTCAGTCTCGTCTCAGAACTGTGTTACAGATCTGTTCTCATCATCAGCCATGCCAAGGAGGAACCCGTGGCGAAAACAGCATCTTTAGGTAAATATTCTTGTTATATTTTTCTAATATTGTTATCTGCATCTGCCATTACTTTGATTAAATGTTATACTTAGAATTATTTGCGTTATCACGCTTTGAACATATTGAAAACAACCCCAAAACCATAACAAAACAGCCAGCAATTAACAATGAAAACTCTGGATAGGTGCACTCCTTTGGGGAGAGACAGACAGGTAACACGTTTCACACTTGCTATGCTTCTTCCAGACCTCAGGATTGGACCAATTCTCATGTAGTGCACAAACAATTTGTGTGTGTATTGGAGACGTCTTTTTTTCTTTTTTTTTTTTTTTAAAGCGGAACTTCATTCTCTCAATCAACACAGACAACTTTAAATCCTTATGCTGCTAGCATTGGTAAAGAGATTCGAAACATTTACTTGTTTTAAACTTTTTTATCTAATTTCTTCAGTTGCTTCCTGGTCTCCATACCTAGGAAAATAATGTCATATATCCCAGCAGTCTTCAGGAGGGGAGGGAGGTTTCTCAGCTCAACCTATGGGTGAGCTAAAGCCAGATGGATTCCAGGAAGTAAATGCTACATTAATTATCTGCCCTTTAAGTTGGACACGGCCAGAATTGCAAGGGTGTGTTTTTCTAAATGATTTCACAGCAAAATAAAGCATGGGGACATGAATGGATGGGGGAGTTTGTTTTGAATATTAAAAATGAATCCCCATATCACTGAAAAGGATCAAGAGGAAAACTTATAGGATAAGATCACCAGCAGCGACACACGCCGCATGGATATGATGGAGACCGCAAATGTAACCCTCAGACAGTATAAATAGGAAAATATCATGAATTCCCACAAAAGGGAGGAGTCTTAAGGACGGAAAGAACCAAGTGCAGGACCCATAACGACAACAGGGAATGCACAGGAGGTGCCACAAGGCGAACCCCTTGGATGAAAGTACCAAGGAGTATGCGTCCAAGGGTCGTAGAAGGAGAGCACAACAGCAGAATATCGGCCGTTAACGTTACCCAAGAAAATGAGAATGTCCAAACCTGAAAACTCCCGGGCAAAGAGAATGAGGCTAGCAGAGACAGAAGGTGAGATGGAAAACCGATCCACAGTACAAAACAAAATCCTCCTGAAGGGGTCACCGCTAGGCAGCATCTGTGATCATGACCAAACCATGCACCAGAAGGGCTGGAATCCCTTCGGCCTCCACAATACACAGCTGACAAAGAAGGAGCAGGAGAGGAGAAAGCATGTAAAATGTACTGACCCTACAGTACCATCAGCAAGTCCAGTATATCTGACAAGGGTACACAGTTCTTGCCACAAACCACAACACCTTCCAGCTGAGTTGAGGCCCCAGAAGATCCATATCCAAGGAGCCCCGGCAGAAGCAAACCTTACAGTATACGGGCCACTCTCCCTAATCCAGCATCTGATGACTGAGATAATCTGTCAACCAGTTCCCAATGCCTGGAAAGAACACACAGATAAGACGATTTGGGAAGGTGCATCCTACTCTTACTACCCTGGAGATGACACAGGACACCATGGTGGCGATGTCAGATTGAATCCTAACCAGGTGCCCTCAGGGAAGGTCCATCTGTTGATCCACACACAGCCTGATTGCTTATAGCTCCAGAACCTAAATGGGCAGCTGGCTGATCCTCCTCCGGCGTCCAGTGACCGAGCCGATCCTGACCCCAAAAACCCTCCCCAGTAAGGCAGACTAGCGCCTGATGTGGCTACCATCCAGCGGATGGGGAAAAAAGGACTTCTCCGACTATGAGGGGAAAGGCCAAAATCACCCCGAGGAGAGGGACCATGACTAATCCGGTTTACCAGGAAAGCAGGAGATAGGTCCCATGAGCCAGGATTTCGCTCTCCAAAACAATCTCATGGAACACGCATATGGAACCGCCTCGGAAGAGAATGCCATATGACCCAGGACCTGCACGCAAGCCACAGAGAAGACCGTCTGCTAGAAAGGAGAAGCAGAACTGCAGTCTAAAGATAGTCCATCGGGAGAAACCTTTCAGCCCGCGGCAAGTCGACGAGGCAGTCTGGCAGTGCAGAAGTAGTCTCTGCTTGCAGAGGGAGTCATCCAGAAAGCCATTCCAGCATTACCCACCGTCTCAGTATACCGTGGCTAGCACCATGGCCAAAAATCCAAGGATTGCTGGTCAGGCCACACCAACATTGATAATCTGTGTCCCCTCTGCAAAACTTAAGTAGCATTACTAACTAGCATAGGTGGAGATGAGCAGGTGCACTTTCCTAATGGCCATGGAGGCCAGAAATCACCACAATGAAGGTAAGTCACCACAGAATAGATGGAGTCTAGTTTGATCGGACAAATCTGGTCCACTTTTGGAACTGTAACCAGCTTAGAGGAAATCTCTTCGGCTCTGGGATCGACACACATACTATCTGGAGTGGTGAATCCTGCCCTGTACAGAGCCTGCAGGTGAGATGAGGGAAGGCGAAAATTGGACAGGAAGAATTTCTTCTGAGGATACCAAAGAAAAAAAATCAATGTTTAAGCCAAACACCTTCAACTCATGGGTCAAATTGTTGCAGATAAGGGAGGCCCAAAAGGCCTTCAAACCCCCCCCCCCCCCCCCACACACACACACCAAATGGAAAACAAGTGATACCAAACCTGCATGCTGACCAGGACATCTTCATGGTCTTTGGTCCATGAATAGCCACCATCGGTTGCCTTGAAGTGCTCGGGGCCCGTGCAGGAGGAACTAGGAAGGATAAGGCCTCCCGGTCTGTGTAATACATCCAGTCAGTGGATCAATACTGAAACCAAAAGGACTCACTGAAGCACCTCTGCTGAACTGAATAGCTTTGAGACCAGCAGGGCTGTATCATGTATATACTGAAGGACTAAAAGGACTACCAAGCCCACGCAGACAGTAGAAACCTGTACTGCCCATGCCAAAAAAGCATCTGAGACACCAGGTCTGTTGCCAACACCTAATTGCAAGGGTAAATATAATGCACCCCATCGGTATCATGTTGCCTTAGGCAACCTAGAAGTGGGGGGTGGGGTCCACTACTCCATATAGGCCCCACAAAAGGGAAACATACCAGAGCGTTTTAACACCACAAAGGGGTGCTCCGGATGTTCCTGTACTTGTAAACAGATCTGTCAGCAGGCAGAAAAAGAAAACAAACCACAACCACCTAGGCAGTTTAAGTGCACCACTATTTTACTGTCAGCACCTGAGGAATCTTCACTCTTCAAAGTTCCCCGCACAGAGAGAAACAGTGTAGTCACCAACACCAGTTGTTGCGGGGGGTAACTTAAGCAGAGGCCTCATCCTCTCTCGCAGTAGCAGCCCTTAACAGCAGTCAGAGACCACAGTGATGTAGAGGAGGTACAACGTGGGGCCCTCCATTGAAAGCTGAACTGCGAGTCAGGATCACCAAAATGCCAAGTGTGATGCCCCAGGCCATGCCCGCCCATCTCAACACAGGTCACCCCAAACAACATTAGCATACCTCTGTATACCGTTGTAAATAGCCCCTCTAACCGGACACAGCCGTGCAGTATTGCAGTGTAGGCTCTCCCCATATGTTGGAGTGACCACAAAAGTACTCCATGGAGCCACAGCAGAGGGGGCAGAATAGACAAATAGAACACCATAAAGCCAAACAGCAGCCACAATCTCCCTCCACAGGGTTAGTAAGTCATGCAAGCTAGCACTGGGTGCACCAGCAGCAACAAATGCAAACCAAAGCAACTTCCCATAAGTAAAGAGAAGGGTGGGCCAGACTGGGGTGACCATAGAATCTATATTATCCAGTCCATAGCCCAGCCTGGCTATTGAGTGAATAACTCCACAGGAAAAAAAAATCCCAAAAACAAAGGGGGGGGGGGGGGGAGGGTAAAAGCTATGGAACCAAAAGGGTCCCAGCAGGGAACTAGGTTCTTACTCCTACACTAAGCAGAAAGAACTGAATTGCCTACAGTAGAGAGGAGGTTGCCCATAGGCGATCTGTGTTCTTTTTCTGCCTATTCTCTTACTCCTCTAGGTGGCGCTATGAACCTAATGGTCAGGAAAGTGAGCTGTATCTGTCATTGAACGTAAGGAAAAAAAATTAAAAAGGTTTTTTTGGGTATACAGCACCAGGAACATAAACGTAGCTCTAATTATCTGTATCCTAAGTCCTGCTGGTTACTGTAAAAATCCTCCCTTCAGTGATGCTGCATCCACCTCACAGTGGTAAACTGCCAGTGCTGCACAGGTTAACTACCTTGGCTCTAACCATTATAGATAGCTCCGCTCACACTCTCTTTCTGCTCCCTTCTTCCACTCACAAAACTCCTTGTATTATTTTCACAGAATGCCAGTTGTTCTGTGATTGGAGGAGGGATGCCCTGTCATTCATACGCCCCTCCTCCAATCGCAAAAAACGCTGCTTAATGTGAAAATAATAGTTTTATGAATTGAAGGGGTGGAGGACAGTCTGGGAGAACAAGCGTGGTCCTTTTACAGCCTAGGTAGTTAAGTCATGCAGCACTAGAAGTTCCCCTTCCCCACTGTAAGGAGAATATGACATCACAAAGGGAGGATTTTTACAGTAACCAGCAGTCAGCAGGATATAGGATAACACTACATTAGAGGTAAGTTATATCCATGGTTCTGTATACCCAGAAAACACATTTAACTAAATTTTAGTATTAACGAATAATTTCTCATTAGAGCCTAAGCAGATGAAGGTCGGAAAAAAAATCTATACATTAACTAAACTAACAAAGTTTTATATACAATAATATCCACACCAATAAAATTTACATTCAGCTGATCTCTTGTAATGTACTGCATATCTAAAAAAACATTAAACTAAGACCACAGTTCCCTTTTATAAGAATATAAAACAAAGCTGTCAGATGAAACAGCAGGCCCTTCATATACACACTACTTCATTGCAGCGTATTGTCTGTATACAAAGTTACAAGCTCATTATCGGGTGCGATGGCACATACAGAGCTAGGGAACCCTTTTCAAACTGCAGCCACAAGTTAATGTACAGCGTGCGAATATTTAAAAAAAAAAAAAAAAAAACACATTTCAGGCATGTATGAGTTAATAAAGAAATAAACATGTTTCTACTGACCAACCCTAACAAAGATGAAAATAACATTTAATTTTCTAAACAGTTTGACAACCTGTTTCCATTCAGTTTTGAATTTGGGTTAAAAATTGTAACAATTATTACAATTGCACAGAGTGCACAGAGTATACATATATAATTGCATCAAAAATCACTTTAATGGATTGGATTGTTTCTGGATTAGGTTTTCACCACCCCTTCAGTCACTAAAGCACATCAAGCCTACATGTGGAGGCACCTACAGGAGCTATGACCCAAAGCAAGCTGTGATTAATGAAATCCAATTAACCACTTCAAGTCTGGACACTTTTAACCCCTTCCTGTCCAGGCCAATTTTCAGCTTGCAGTGCGATCACACTTTGAATGACAATTGTGTGGTCATGCAACACTGTACACATATGAATATTTTAGTATTTTTTGAGACAGATAAGCTTTATTTTGGTGGTATTTATTCACCACTGGGAGGTTCCGTACGGTGATCAGTGTTCCACTGTGTACGGAGGACAAAGCGGACACCAGATCACGGTGCTGCGCTCTCCCAGGGAGCTCGCACAAGCAGGGGACGAGGAAGCCGTTTATAAGCGGCCACCCGACCCTACACAGCCACAGTCCGGCCGTTTATATACAACGGCCAGACGGGAGGTGGTTAAGAAGCAGTCATATAATCAGAGATCACCTGTGCGCTTTTTATTTCTGGTGCTATGAACAAAAAAACATGAAAATTTTGAAAAAAACAATATTTTCTCATTTCGGTCATAAAAAATATCCAAAAAACTAAAATTTCATCATAAATTTAGGCCAAAAGGTATTCTGCTACATGTTTTTGGTAAAAAAAAAATCCCAATAAGTGTATATTGATTGCTTTGTGTTAAAGTTATAGCATCTACAAATTATGGTATAGATAATTCGAAATTTACACAGCTGTTACTTTCTTTCTGCCTATCACATTTCTTGAGGTGCTAACTTCCCTTTTTGGAAAGTAGAAACTCTAAGCTATCTGCTGAGAGGCATAAGGAGTCCATGGAAGATTTATTTTTTTCCCACAAGTTTTTGAAAAGTGACAAAAACATTTTTTTTGGTTTTTTTGGTTTGTTTTTTTTTTACACAAAGTTGTCACTTAAATGATATATTGCTCACAAAAGACATGGATATATGTGGAATTACACCCCAAAATACATTCTGCTACTTTTAGCGAGTATGGGGATACCACATGTGAGACGTTTGGCAGCCTAACCACATACAGGAGCCTGAAATCCAATGACCACTTTGAAAGCCTGAAGGCACGTAACTTTCATTTCACTTCCTCACTACCTATCACAGTTTCGGAGGCCCTGAAATACCAGGATAGAACCAAAACCCCCCAAATGACCCCTTTTTGGAAAGTATTCTGCAGATCTATTTTTTTCTCACAAGGTTTTGAAATATAAAAAGAGAAAAGAAAAAATGTTTTTGTTTTTTTTCGTCATTTTCCAAAAACTTGTGGCAACAAATGAGATCTTAAAAATACTCACCATGCTTCTTATCAAATTCTTTGGGGTGTCTACTTTCCAGAAAAAGGGTAATTTGGGGGTGGGTTTGGTGCTATCCTGGCATTTCAGGGCCTCCAAAATGGTTATAGGTAATCAGGAAGTGTAATGAGGAAATAAAGCCCTTTAAAAGTCTGAGGGTGCTTTTTGGATTTGGGGGTCCAGTATTGGCTAGGCTGCCAAAAAGTCTCTCACATGTGGTACCCCCATAATCTGGGGAAGGAGCAGAATGCATTTTGGGGAGTAATTCCATATATACCTATGGCATGTGTGAGCAATAAGTTATTTAAATGACAATTTTTTGTAACAATTTTATTTTTTGGGGGGGGATTTTCCAAAAACTTGTGGTAAAAAAATAAATTCTTCTATTGATTCAACATGCCTCTCAGCAAATAGTGTGGGGTGTCTACTTTCCAAAAAGGGGTCGTTTTGGGGGGTGGGGGCATTTTATGCCCAGCATTAGAAGTTTATGCCACACATCACTCACTCTTCTAACCACCTGAAGACCAAGCTTTCTGACACTTTTTTCACATGAAAAAAAAAAAAAAAAAAAATAGGTATTTTTGCAAAGAAATTAATTTGAACCCCCAAACATTATATATATTTTTAAAGCAGACACCCTAGTGAATAAAATGGTGGTGCTGCAATTTTTTTTTCTCACATAGTACTTGCGCAGCAATTTTTCAAAAGTAATTTTTTGTAAAAAAATACACTTTTTACAATTTTAACACAATATATTGGCCAATTATTTGGTAAGATATAAAAGAAGATGCAATGCCGAGTAAATAGATACCAAACATTACATGCCCCGTTCAATGGTGACAAACTGCATACATTTTTAATATCTATAGGCAACGCTTGAAAAGCCTTTACAAGCTACCATTTTAGATTTACAGAGGAGGTCTAGTGCTAGAATTACTGCCCTTGATCTGACGTTCATGGCAATACCTCACATGCATGGTGCAACCACTGTTTCCATACTGACACAGGGTCAATGCTCATGAACGCAGGTGTCCTTTTTTTTTTCCCTAAGTTATTTTGAGTTATTTAATTATTTTTACACCGTCCCTTTCATTTTTTTTTCACTTTTAATGCTATCTCAGGGAATTCAAATATCCCTAAAACTTCAACGGGCATTGTCATATATTCTTTTTTGAGAAATCTGGGGTCTATCATACCCTAGATATCTCCTCTGCCCTTACATTATCTAATCTCACCAAGATCGGTGTGATCAGATGCTTTCCCAATTTACAAATGGCGCTGTTTATATCCTGCGAAACTGAAGTGATGAAATGCTTGTAGATTCTGATTTCTTGGACTATAGAGATGATAGGCACCTTTCTGGTCCCCAATCAGCTCTATGGTCAGCTGGCAGGCACACCGGATGCATTCTCAGGTATCTCCAATGGCACGGGACTGCCCAAGAAGGCCGTGGAAGGCAGCGGGGGAGGGGGAGCATTTTCTCCTGCTGCTTGTAAAAGCAATCTTGCAATTAATTAGCCACTAGGATTGCTTTTACATGAAAGCCCATCGCTGGCTGAAAAAAAAAAACATACCAGGCATCACCCTGGTATAACCATTCAAAGTCCAGTGATGTACCAGTACGTCGCTGGTCCTTGTTGGGTGTATATGCTATGTTCTTTTTTTTTTTTTTAAGCAGCCTGTTGGCTGAATGGAAATAAAGAGAAGAAATCTTTGCCAGAAAAAGTGTGGTGGTATGCCCACTATTAGAATACCTCCCTGCATCCACCCACTTCTAATGGTGGGCACATATGAAATGTGCAAACAAATATTATAAAATATAAATTCCGAAGCATAGGGGCCATCCACCTACTGGCCACCCCAGGCATATATTCTTTTTTTTTTAAACTACCGATGAAAAATCTCATCCAAGAGCGCTGCCCACATGGATTTATGTATATTCTGAGAGCAAGTTTCTGTTGCTGTCAGAATAAACAAGTCAGTGCTGCAGCTGAAAGCATTCCTGCAAAGAAAACAGCAATGGTTAACAATAAAACAGTAAAAGTAGAATGACAAAAAAAAACTATTTTTGGTTTTTAAAATTTAAAATTTTTTGGGATTTGTACTTTTTATATTTAACTCAAAAAACAGATGGTAGGGTCTCTCCAAATGCGATAGCCAGTTTCCTGACTACCTAACATCTTTCGAGACCCTTTGTAAATGTGCCCTGAACTGTGCTGTACCATATACTAATACTCCACTAGTGTATGGTAGCAACAGAAGCAGTCCTTGATGCAGAGGCCAGGTTGGCCAGGACAGGAGGGACAAAAAAAAGCGTCTGTCACGCCCAATTTCATGTCTGCTACAGACACAGCATCTTTTCTGGGGGTTCCTTTGCGTTGGGGTACCAGGAATAGCATTAGGAAAATGCCTCTCATGCAGCCAGCTAACTGCATCTGGGTTGGGGTCATAGCACCTTCTGGATACAAAAGGGCTGTGATGATATCTTCCTGGAATTTTAGGAAGGATGCACTATGTCCAGTTGCTTTGTAAAGAACAAAAGTGTTATATAAAGCCAATTAAAAGAAAAAGACAGACACTTTTTTGTACTAGTGTCTGGCTTTTCGGGGAAACTAAGTACGGCTTCATCATCTGGTCATTGAAGTCCATTCCTCCCATGTTAAGGTTATAATCGTGGACACAGAGGGGCTTCTCAACACCAGCTGCCGTGGTAATTTGGATGGTCGTATCTGCGTGAATAGAAGACAGGAATAAAACATCCCATTTGTCCTTCCACTTCTTCGTTTCTCAAGCAGGCTTTTTCCCCCTTTCTAAGATGGGTATTTGCAAGCCGTTAGGGGAAGCCCCAGTGATTAGGTCACAAAGTGCCACATGCGCCAATTCCACAACTGTACAAATGTCTAAATAGTGGCACACTTGAATAAAAATTGTCCACATATAAGTGGTACCCCATATGGATAAAGGATGATGCCAAGTCCCAAACTATCTTGCCACTGCTCCCCATGTAGTCTGGGCATCCGGGGGGCTCTACATGACTATCTTTTCCCTCGTAAATCCGAAACTTATATGTATAGCCTGTTGCCCTCTCACAGGTCTTTTACATCTTGACCCCATATCTGGCATGCTTGCTGGGGAGAAAAATTGTTTGATTGCAAGGTGGCCAGAAAAATTACTGAGGGACTCATCAACGTAGATGTTTTACTGGGGAGTATACACATTTGCAAATTTTTGGTTAAAGTGATTTATGAGGGGCCGTATTTTGTGGAGCCGGTCAAATTCAGGGTCAACCCGAGGATGGCTGAGTGTATTGTCGTTGAAGTGCATAAAACGCAATATCGTCTCATATCTATGCCTGGCCATGGCAGCAGAGAACATGGGCATATGTTGAATCGGGTCTGTGGACCAATACAACCGCAATTCATTTTTTTTTAGTAATGCCATGTTGAGGGTTAAGCCAAAAAAAAATTAAAATTCGGAAACCGTAATGGGTTTCCATACAAATGGTTTGGCAAGGTTTGAATCTGGGTTGACGGCGATAAATTGTAGTACATATAAATTGCTTTGATCCACAATCAATACATAAAGATCATCTGTGAAAAACAGCTCCAAAAAATCAAGAGGAATATTTATATTTGCTGTTTCCACCTGAATTCCGAGTTAGGCAGTGAATGGGGGAAGTACGAGTGCTGCAGAATTTGTGGGCTGCCAATCAGGATTTGCAAGCACATCCAGAAGGATACTAGGGGCTCTACGGGCCAACAGAGATCAGGCCTGATTGTGTGAACACTGCGGTTTTGTGTGCAATGTATCAAGTGACAGTGACCTACTGACATTGCACTTGCTGGGAGAGAAGGGGAGGGGGGAGTAAGCATAGGGGCTAAATGCAGGTGCTGGCAGGTGCGTTTTTGGGGATGCAAGCACATTTGAAAGGATACTAGGGGCTATATGGGCCGGTGTGCAAATTCTTGGTGGCGGGACACTACTTGTGCTCGCCACCGCACCAGCTTGTACTGCACTGATGGGACTCGCCATGTCACCAAGTGATACTGCAGTACTGGTATGTATACGACCAGGATGTACTAGGCCACTGGTGCTCGCCAGTTCACCAAAAGGTAGCGCGGCACTAGTCCTGGCACTCTGCTGCATATGAGAGTCATCATGCGTTTGTATCACCTCAGCAACCTAGAAATGGGGTTGGGTACACCTGATCTTAGCAGGGACCTCTTCTCTGTCGTCTGAAGAAAAAGAGAGGAAGGCGCCTCTAAGTGCAGTATTGACAATTTATTTAGTAAACAATGGATAAATTGCACTTAGAAGATAAATAGTTCATGTGGTAATTAGATCCAGGTGGGACATCCAGCCGTCCAGCAGCAAACTCTGCCTATAGGATCAGAAAGTAGAGTCCAGGATGTGCCTGTGCATCAAAATGAAGCTAGGAGAGCAGAGTCAGTTGTAGGAGGTGAAGGGGGCGGTAATGCATTTTGGAGCATGCTCAATAGGTTCCTTCTTCAGGTCGACTTCTTCGGCAGAGCCTGGCGATTGCCGGCAATCACTGACAGAGAGGAAGGCTGCATTGTTTTCAATGGAGCTCTCCTCCGTCAGCTTTCAGCACACTGTTCAGGGATCGCTGGACACAGCATTCCGGAACAGTGTATAACAGATAGGTACACAGACCCCACCCCCTAGTAAAACACTACCCTCACACAGTTAACCCTTTGTCTCCAAAAGTTAACCCCTTCCTCCCCAGTGCCATTATACAGTGTCAGTGTTTTGGGTTTTTTTTTAACTGATCACTGTATTGGTGTCACTGGGGATGTCAGTGACCCCAAGTCAGTTCCCCCCCAGTGACAGAATGTCCGCCGCAGTCCCACCATAAGTCGCTGATCGCCACTATTAGTATAAAAAAAAAAAAAGAAATCCAGTATCTATACAGGCATTTGTAAGCGCTATAACTTTCATGTAAACCAATTAATTTACACGTATTGGGATTTTTTTTTCAGCAAAGACATGTCGCAAAATACATTTTGGCAGAAATGTATGACGAAATTTGATTTTTACATTTTTATTGGACATGTTTTATAGCAAAAAGTCCAAAATATTTTTTTTTCTCAAAATTGTAGGTCTTTTTTTTTATAGCGCAAAAAAATTTAAAAAAAACGCACAGGCAATCAAATACCACCAAAAGAAAGCCCAATTAATGGGGGGAAAAGGATGTAAATTAAATTTTGGTGCAGCGTTGCATGGCCACGCAATTGTCAAAGTAACGCAGTGGCGTAACATAAACCGCTTATGTAACTGCTTCCTGACAGCCCTATAGCAGAAATACTGCTACAGGGCAGCACACGTGCACAAAATCTCTCACACACACACACACATATATATACACACACAGTTGTGTTCAAAATAATAGCAGTGTGTTGAAAAAAGTGAAGAAAGCTCAAAATCCTTCTAATAGCTTTTATTTCCATACACACAAATGCATTGAGAACACTACAAGTAATTCAACAAAGCAATGGCTGCAACAGCACAGAATACACCTTCTGGAGTGGCCCAGTCAGAGTCCTGACCTCAACCCGATTGAAATGCTGTGGCATGACCTTAAGAGAGCGATTTACACCAGACATCCCAAGAATATTGCTACACTGAAACAGTTTTGTTAAGAGGAGTGGTCCAAAATTACTCCAGATCGTTTTGCAGGTCTGATCTGCAACTACAGGAAACTTTTGGTTGAGGTTATTGCTGCCAAAGGAGGGTCAACCAGTTATTAAGTCCAAAGGTTCACATACTTTTTCCTCCCTGCACTGTGAATGTTTACATGTTATGTGCAATTAAACCATGGTAACATCTAATGTTTGTGTAGTATTATGTTCAGCAGACTGTGTTCTTCTATTGTCGTGACTTAGATGACGTTCAGAGCACATTTTATGCCCAATTCATGCAAAACTCCACGTAATCCCAAGGGGTTCACATACTTTTTCTTGCAACTGTATATCAAATTTATGTTCCTCTAAAAAAAAGAAAAGTGAATATTAGAGCTCATTCACACTTGACTGTTTTACCAACTCTTGCCAAACACCCCTATAGCGGTTGGCAAGCGGTCCGGCGTTTGCGGAGCGTTTTTTTAATGCTCCGCAAATGCCGCGTGCGCGGTTCAGCTGCGGTTGCTAGGCATTTGCCGAGCGTTAGAAACGCCCCACAAACGCCTATAATGAAGTTTGGATGGTGTTACCGCTCCGCAAACGCACCGCAACCGCGTCGCAAACGCCGGCCAGGCATTTGCAGAGCGGCACCATAGACTAGAATAGGTGGCTTCAACGCCTCCTGACTCGACCAGAGGCATCCGTTTTGCCGCACCGCAACGTGCTGCTACCGCTCTCGTTAGAACGGCACCATGTGCTGCAATGGGCAGAATTGTCCGAGGCGTTTGGGAAGCGGTAAAAACACCTCCCAAACGCCTTTCTGCCACTTGAAAACAAGGCTAGTGTGAACGTAGCCTGAGACTGTTCAAAAAAATTGCAGTGTTTGTATTCCAAACATTTACAAACTCAAACATTCACTATATAAACTGAAAAATGTTTGAAGACTTTGCTTTCCTTTGAATCAATTAATCAGTCAATCAGGAATAGCCGGGGTCAGTGCAGGCAGAATTCAATCAATGTCAGGCAGAGGGATCAGGAAGGCAGACAACAGGATCAGGTTCAGATACATGGCTAGATAAATGGCTTTGGTAGGCCATATCCAGACCCCTACTATAACTGATATATTTGAAGAGCCGGTCATTCTGTTATAAAATAATAGACTAACTGGATGATCAGATGAAAATAAAGGTAAGAAAGCCTTGAAAAGAAACCTAATGCAGCAACCACATCAAAGAATTGGTAAACTATAATAGAATAAATGCTTGCTTTTTTGGGTTCAATGCCGCTTTAAGTGTCTGGGTGTTATGTTGATCCTGACAAATACAGCCCTGGCCAAAAGTTTTGAGAATGACACAAATATTTTCACAAAGTCTGCAGTTTCAGTTTTTTTTAGATCTTTTTGTCAGATGTTACTATGGTTTATTGAATTATAATTACAAGCATTTCATAAGTGCCAAAGGCTTTTACTGACAATTACTTTAACTTTATGCAGAGTCAATATTTGCAGTGTTGACCCTTCTTTTCAAGACCTCTGCAATTCACCCTGGCATGCTGTTAATCAACTTCTGGGCCACATCCTGACTGATGGCAGCCCATTCTTGCATAATCAATGCTTTGAGTTTGTCAGAATTTGTGGGGTTTTGTTCACCCACAAGTTCTCAATGGGATTAAAGGTCTGGGGAGTTTCCTGACCATGGACCCAAAATTTCAATGTTTTGTTCCCCAAGCCACAATCACTTTTGCCTTATGGCAAGTGATCCATTATGCTGGAAAAGGCATTGTTCATCACCAAACCGTTCTTGGATGGTTGGGAGAAGTTGCTCTCGGAGGATGTTTTTGCACCATTCTTTATTCTTGGCTGTGTTCTTCGGCAAAATTGTGAGTGAGCCCACTCCCTCGGTTGAGATTCAACCCCACACATGAATGGTCTCAGAATGCTTTACTGCTGGCATGACACAGGACTGATGGTAGAGCTCAGCTTTTCTTCTCCAGACAAGGTTTTTTCTGGATTCCCCAAACAATCGGAACAGGGATTCATCAGATAAAATGACTTTCCCTCAGTCCTCAGCAGTCTAATCCCTGTACCTTTTGCAGAATATCAGCCTGTACCTGATGTTTTTCCTAGAGAGATGTGGCTTCTTTGCTGCACTTCTTGACACCAGGCCATCCTCCAAAAGTCACTCACACCTGCCTGCTGCCATTCCTGAGCAAGCTCTGCAGTGGAGGTGCCCAGATCCCACAGCTGAATCAACTCCTGTCCTGGAGCTTGCTGGACTTTCTTGGGTGCCCTGAAGCCTTCTTCACAACTGAACCTCTCTCCTTGAAGTTCTTGATAATCCGAAAGGTGGTTGATTTAGGTGCAATGTTAGTAGCAGCAATATCCTTGCCTGTGAATCCCTTTTTGTAAAAAGCTATGATGACTGCACAGGTTTTCTTGCAAGTAAATTAATATTTTTGTCAATATCAAAACTTTTGGCCAGGGCTGTACTTTGAGTCAATATCACAATATAAAAATTGCAGCAATTCCGAACTTTCTTATCTGTAAACTTGTACTTTGGACAAACAAAAAGCACAAAAAGAAAGTCAGCAATTGATGTTTCTCTCATCCTCAGAAAGCAACCCACTGGTTAATGTACACACCTTTACCCTGATCTAGCTATATTCTGTGTAACCCCGTCTGTAAAGTAAACCACTGTCTGGCTACTCTTCAACCTGCACATGCCTCACAGCCCTGTTCATTGCTACGGGAAGGCCGTATTCATGGGTGCTTCCAGTGGTCCTGTGCTGTATGGTTATATCATGAAAATTAATAGGACCATGGCACTCATGCACAGTATAAATAAAATCCAACCAGAGACTTTCCTTGAAAAGTCTGTGCAAAACCAGAAAGAACCGCACAATAAACATCGCTGGATTGGGGAAGAAGTATGTTACCAGGTGGGTTGCATTCAGGAGGGTGAAGGGAATTAAAGAACAACTAATCAAAGTGAGACTGCTTCTGTATGCATCTTCGGGGATCCATACAGGCAGGGCGCAGCTTGCCCAGGATTGAGGTGGTAATAGAACACCTCTAAAGAGTGAAAAAAAAAAAGTTTTAAAGTTAGGAACACCATGGCACTGCCCAATGTAACACAGCATATCCCTCTGTAGACAGCCAACTCACCAAGGGAAAGAAAAGTATCAGTGAATATCCAAATCTGAAGATTCAGTTTGAACCTGAGTTGGAGAAAGGACACTTCGGTGAACGTCCATATCTAGGGATCCAGTATGACACAATGAGCTGAATGACCACTGCATAATCTGATGGTACAGTTGCATATTGGCTGCTGGAGTAGATATCCAGGATCTGGGGGGGGTCCGATATGACACTGCCAACAGCTGATGCCAGATGATACTGTAGAATAGATATCCTACCTCTTAAAGGCACTAAAGCCCTAAAGACCAAAATGGGATTACTCAGCGTGTGAAGGAGAAGCTATGCCATGGTCAGTCTAGCACCCAACTACTATAGATAAGTAGTATACCCAGAGCTGTGTCACCAAATAAATGCTGGGAAATGTTTGCTTCATATGAAATCGTAGGTCATGGAACACACACAAAGGTCAGTGGGAACATCCAAAATTCCCAGGTGGGCTGTAATTTTATCAAGAAGATCCCCTTATCTTGAAAAGGAAGGAAGGCAAACTAACACTAGAGAGAAGTTAAAAGCAACTACATTTTTCAGGTTCTAAAATAAATTTAAAAAATAGAAAAAAAATAAATCACCAAAATCATGTGTCATGTTTTACAGTTATTTAAAAAAAAAAATCACAGATATACAGTATATAGATATATAGATAGATAGATAGAGATAGAGAGAGAGAAATAAAATTATTTGTTCCACAGAATAATTATTTATGTATACTTACTCTTCATCTGTCTGGACACACTTATCAAGTTCAATAACATGGATTCCAATAAACCAAACCAAATTAGAAAAGTATGGAACAGCAGTTTTATCTCTAATATAGTGCAGCATTGGTTGGTTGTTAACTGAAAATAAACAGGGGGAAAAAAAAAAAACACAGTTATTATAAAGATTCAATAGTCAGATATATGCAGTAAACTGATAGCTATCAAATGGCTACTCATTTCCTCAACTTTGTGACTGTTATGGCACGCTTAAAAACCGTTCAGAACAGCAGAGCCGTTTTTTTTTGCTTTTTTTTTTTTGCTTCCTTAAAAGAGAAATGCGGCCAACATTTTTTTTGCCATACTTCTCTTCTGGGTCACAGGAGTGCACTTACTTGTGCTCTCCTGTGACCCAGAATCAGCTGGCAGTGGGATAAAGCTCGCTGTCAGCTGACATCATAGAGTCAGTCCAGGCTCTGGAAGGATCCCAACAACTGCCTGATTGGCAACTAGTTCAGCCTCTCTGCAAGCCGCACAGAATCGGAGCCAGCTGCTCCTTCTCCCTCCCCAGCACAGCACTCCAGTGAGTATTGGAGAGACAGAGCAGAGAGCAATGACAGAGTCACCACTCTCTGCTTCAAGCAGACTGGGAACTGAGAAGAATGATCATTGGTCACGTGATGTCTCAGTTCTCGTGCTTACAGCCAGCGGGAGACAGCTGTAGCATCACACCGATGCTGCAGCAGAAAGATGAGCATGTATGTTTATTATTTTGTTTTCCACATGTCTCCTTTAAAATACAATAAACATTATATACAGTATATGGCACACAAAACAAATATTTATATAGCAACAAATGTGACATTCACTGCAGGTGTATCTTCATGTCCTACTTTTGTTGTACACTGAAATATTCTGCCTCCAGTAAAAGATTCTTTAGTCGGTCTCTCAAATGCTCTTACACTCCCCACCACTTCAACTACAAAGCCCAACATTGCAAGCCTAAATTATACAGTATGTAAACCCTCTCCTTGTAAAAAATCAATTTGGTTTAACCTCTTCACGCACCAAGAGTATACTTCTTGGTGAGTGGGCCTTGATGCAGAGAGGCCACATATATCCATACCCAAATGTAAACAAACCTGTGCTGAGAGCACACTTGTGAATAGATATAACAAAAAAAAATTTTTTTTTGCTGTCTTTCTTATAAGAGATCATATTCCCTCTGTTTTCAGCTGCACAAGAGCTGAACGGAGCAGAAACACTGATCTTCCCAGTGAAAAGCTGTGGGGAGGGGTGTGGAAAGGGGGGCGTTAGGACAAGTCTGATCATTGGATGAGAGCACGAGTTCCCAACATAGCTAAAAACTGGACACGGTTTGCTCTCCTGCCTAGTGTGGTCAGTTTTTAATAGAAAAGTGGAGGGAATGGTAAGAACACCACGGATTTCACACAAAAGGAAGCAATATAAAGAGAAACCAATACTTTTTCATACAAGTAAATAGTACAGCAGACGTATAGCATGAATATGAAATGTTGGGTTTACATACTCTAACTTTCCACCTTCATATCCCTCCAAGTTCCAAATCTCTGCCACAAATGCCCCCTCCCCACCAGAAACGTTCTACACTCCTTACCCTGCTCAAACATCTCCACACTTCACCCTCTTAGGGACATACCCCCGCCCCCTCCAGCCCTACTCTTTAAATGCCCCCTTGCTCCAACAGCTCCATCCCAAGATAATATAATCTAACCTTCTCTCCAGCACTGTCCCTTGAGTATCTGCTGAAAAGTTTATGGCAGCTTTCCATCTCTGGCAGGAAGAGATCCTGCTATGTCCCCAAAGCTCCATTCCACAAGCACCCAGAACAAAACAGGATTGGCAAGTTTCTTTCCAGCTGCTGAGCTTCTCAGAATTTTGCCATTAACAAGGACAAAGCCCTAGGGCAGTGGTCGGCAAGCCGCAGCTCGCGAGCCACATGCGGCTCTTTACAAACTTAAATGCGGCTCTTCTGTGTGCCGGGCGCCAGCTCCCCTCCCTCCTCTCGGGCGGCCGCCCCCCTCCCTCCTCTCGGGCGGCCGTCCCAAAAGTCAGGACTCTGCAGCTGTCAGGATGTAGGCGGGGCAGCCAGGATGTAGGCGGGGCAGCGTGACGAACTCCTCTCCTCTCACAGTCCGCCCTGAAGACCAGAACGGCGCGGGAACACGGCGAGAAGAACGCGCGGAGCAAAGGTAAGTGAATTGACACAATATGGGGGATGAATTACTATATGGGGGATGAATTACTATATGGGGGATGAATTACTATGGGGGATGAATTACCGTATTTTTCGCTCCATAAGACGCACCTGACCATAAGACGCACCTAGGTTTTAGAGGCAGAAAACAGGAAAAAAAAATTCTGAACTAATGGACTGCGGACACAGTACAGGAGATGACCAGAGACTGCGGACACAGTACAGGAGATGACCAGAGACTGCGGACACAGTACAGGAGATGACCAGAGACTGCGGACACAGTACAGGAGATGACCAGAGACTGCGGACACAGTACAGGAGATGACCAGAGACTGCGGACACAGTACAGGAGATGACCAGAGACTGCGGACACAGTACAGGAGATGACCAGAGACTGCGGACACAGTACAGGAGATGACCAGAGACTGCGGACACAGTACAGGAGATGACCAGAGACTGCCGACACAGTACAGGAGATGACCAGAGACTGCCGACACAGTACAGGAGATGACCAGAGACTGCGGACACAGTACAGGAGATGACCAGAGACTGCGGACACAGTACAGGAGATGACCAGAGACTGCGGACACAGTACAGGAGATGACCAGAGACTGCGGACACAGTACAGGAGATGACCAGAGACTGCGGACACAGTACAGGAGATGACCAGAGACTGCGGACACAGTACAGGAGATGACCAGAGACTGCGGACACAGTACAGGAGATGACCAGAGACTGCGGACACAGTACAGGAGATGACCAGAGACTGCGGACACAGTACAGGAGATGACCAGAGACTGCGGACACAGTACAGGAGATGACCAGAGACTGCGGACACAGTACAGGAGATGACCAGAGACTGCGGACACAGTACAGGAGATGACCAGAGACTGCGGACACAGTACAGGGATGACCAGAGACTGCGGACACAGTACAGGGATGACCAGAGACTGCGGACACAGTACAGGGATGACCAGAGACTGCGGACACAGTACAGGGATGACCAGAGACTGCAGACACAGTACAGGGATGACCAGAGACTGCGGACAGCACAGGGATGACAAGAGACTGCGGACAGTACAGGGATGACCAGAGACTGTGGATAGTACAGAGGATGACTGCTGACCTTTGGGGAGGGGGGGGAGCGGGTACCTGAATTTGACAGGTACCCGCACCCACTTCCGCGGAGTTGTTCTTTCATCTTACCTGTTCCTCTATCCAGCCGCGCGCTGTCTTCCCGGCTTCTGAAATGGCGCTCGGCATGACAGCCGGGTGCCCAGTGCGCATGAGCGAGAAGCACTTGCGCTTTGTGATTGGTCCGGCGGCTTCTGGGATCTGTCATGTGTCCCAGGTGCCGCCTTACCATTCACAAAAAGCACCCCTTCTTGCGCATGCGCACTTGGCACCCGGCTGTCATGCCCACACTACAGAAGCTGGGAAGACCGCGCCGCTGGATAGAGGAACAGGTAAGATGAAAGAACAACTCCGCGGAAGTGGGAGCGGGTACCTGTCAAATTCAGGTACCCGCTCCCCCTCCCTCCCCAAAGGTCAGCAGTCATCTCTATAAGGTCCCGCTGTAGAGCTGAGCGGCCAGCCCGGTATTCTGACACGGCGGCAGTGGAAATACCGGACCGGCCGCTCCATATTCGCTCCTTAAGACGCACTGACATTTTCCCCCCTTTTTTGGGGGGGGAAAAAGTGCGTCTTATGGAGCGAAAAATACGGTACTATGGGGGATGAATTACTATATGGGGGATGAATTACTATGGGGGATGAATTACTATGGGGGATGAATTACTATATGGGGGATGAATTACTATATGGGGGATGAATTACTATATGGGGGATGAATTACTATATGGGGGATGAATTACTATGGGGGATGAATTACTATGGGGGATGAATTACTATATGGGGGATGAATTACTATATGAGGGATGAATTACTATGGGGGATGAATTACTATGGGGGATGAATTACTATATGGGGGATGAATTACTATATGGGGGATGTATTTTCAGTTTTAAAAATGTGGCTCTCAAAATAAATTTCAATCGTGGTTTTGGCGAGATTTGGCTCAGTTGAAAAAAAAGGTTGCCCACCACTGCCCTAGGGCACAATGCAGTATACTAAGCAGGAGGAGTGAAGCTTTCATACTTCCCACCTGTACATCCTGCCTACTGTAAGGCCATTCACAATCCTTCTGGACATGGCTAGGCTGTACCAGTGTACCTTGATCACAAACCTGAAAAGAATTAGAATCATTTGGCAGATTCCCAATATGAGAAAGTAATGGTAATAAGGGGGTGGGCCGAGATCAAGCACACATGTGAGCCACCAAGCAATTTTGTATGGTGGCATATGGAGAAGAGGAAATGCCCAGAATGCTACTGGCAGAGGGCCCCAGAAGAAGAGAATCAGGGCTGCTCTATGCAAAACTATTGCACAGAGCAGGTATGTATATATTTTTTTTATGTAACTTTGCAATCACTTTAAAAGCAGAACTTCACCCAAAAGGAGAACTTTGATCTACCCTAGCACCTTATAACAAGAGCCCCAAAAGTACCCACAGTGTAATATTTTCCAAAAATACAAAAAAATAATTTGCAACCTCCAGGCAGACCCATTGTCAGTGAGACAGACTCCCTGTTTTCTAGAACATGTAATTATATTGATTTTTTTTTCCCCTATAAGAAGTGGTCACAAAAAAAGGGCTTATTTGAAAGATAGAGGGAAATTAATATCCTAAAGGATGTAGTTGTACCGGAAGGGTGTCTGCTGGCAACAGCTGACATCACTTCCCTATATACAAGCATACAGCAAAAAGATGCCTTATAGCCAGCAAGATGGGCTTTGGAGAATAATTTTTTTAATAAATTTAAGAGGAAACAGACAATTTATTTTGGAATTGTTGGAATGCACGATGAGAGCAAGTACGCTCACAGCATTGCAAATATTATAACGGTAAAATGGAAAAAGGAAGAGATTTAAGGCTAGATTGTCAGAACTGAAACTATACAAGAGGTATATTGATGACATTGTCATTGTGTTGGAAGGCACTGCTAACAGTTTGGTAACGTTTTTCAAGGTGATTAATAATAAGTATGGCTTGACCTTTACTAGTACTTAGAATGAAAATCAAGTTAACTATTTAGATCACTCATTCAAAAAAAAAAAAAAAAAGGAGGGTAAGGTGTTCTTCAAGACATCCATCAATGAGACAGAATGCAACAGTTTTACCCCGACGGTAAATTGGCATTATCCCAAAGGGAAAATTCACATGAAGGAGAAGAAATTGTAATCTAGATTCAGATTATGATAATATGATGATTTGTCATTTTTATAGAAAAAGGCAAATTCTAGAAAACGAAGGATATGGTTTTGGAAGCGAACCAAGAGAAATTATAGAAGCGTGAGGAAGAGAGTTTTAGAATCTTAATGACCATCCACCAACAATGTACTGGGGACAGGCAGCCCATAGAGGCACAGAGACATACCTGTACATTGCTGGCCTATACGGGCACATCCCCCCCCCCCCTGCGATTAGACACAGCAGGTGTTTATCAGCAGCCGGGACCTGCTGATTGGCTGTTTCCAATTGCAGCCCAGAGCCCTATGTTGACAATGAAAACAGGGCTCTGTATAAAGGGAATTATCTCTTTGTTTCAATGCAGGGAGAATCAATAAATATTTTTAGTAAAAAAAAAAAAGCACACATTAACACTAAATAGGCACACACTTAACCCCTGATTACCCTGAGATATTAACCCCTTCCCAGCCAGTGTCATTAGTTCAGTGGCAATGTAAAGCAGATGTCACTATATGGCTGACCGCAGTCCAAACCCGAACCAAATGACAGTCCGCGACTCTGCCACCCAGCACCCGAACAGAGGGCGGGACAACCCAAGCTCACAAACCAGTAACCTGCCGCCTTGTGCACAAGCACAGTGAGGGGCGCTTTAAAAATCACTTTTAATAATTTTATTTAAACATTTTTTACACTGTTTCTTAAAATTTGTATCACTTTTATTGCTATCACAAGTGATGAACATCCCCCCTTGTGATAGCATGGGCAGTGACAGGTCCTCTTTACTGAGACATCTGAGGTCTATCTTCTGCCGTTAAAAGCATCTGATCAAATCGAGATCTGTTTGATCCGATGCTTTTAAAACCTAGTAATGGCTTGTTACATCTGAGTGAAACCAAAATGACAAAATTCTCATCATTACCGGTTTCTTAAACCACAGATGATCGGGGAACTTGATCTCTATGATAAGCCGGCAGAAATGTCAGTTTCAGTCCCGAGCTTCCAGGTGGAACAGGAGACCCTGGGAAGATGTCGGAAGGCAGTGGGAGAGGGGTTCCCCCTGCCGCCGCATGTAAAAGCGAGCGGTTTTTAGCCACTATGATCACATTTATATTATTCAGCATCACCGGATAGACAAAAAAAAAAAAAAATCAAGTTACAGTTACGGTAACGTCTTTTCCAGGAGTCTTTCAGGCCAGCACCTTGAGAGACCTCGGCTCCTCCCCCTCTAAGGAAACACCTCCACCCTAAAATAAAAGAGCTCCACTCCCCTCCGACCTCAGTTCTCCAAGCATCCTCCGGTCACCTGGGGAGACACAACGTGAGACAACATAATCGAAATAAGCCATCCTCAGATAACCTATATCAAAACTGGGTGGGAAACCAGTGCTGGCCTGAAAGACTCCTGGAAAAGACGTTACCGTAAGTGTAACTTGATTTTTCCCCTATCGTCTTTCAGGCCAGCACCTTGAGAGGATAAGCGAGTACTCACCCCTCGGGCGGGCTAACTGCTTGCAAGACTTTACGACCAAAGGCCTGCTCCTGCACCAGGACCAGGTCCAGTCTGTAATGCTTGGCAAACGTGTCATAGTTGGACCATGTCGCCGCTCTGCAGATCTGCCCTGGGGAAGCCCCTGCTAGCTCTGCCTGGGTAGCTGCCACCGCTCGGGTGGAATGCGCCCTGATACCTTCTGGGGCCTCCAGGCCCTCAGCCCGGTACGCTCCTGCAACTGCCAGTCGCAACCAACTGGCCAGCGTCCTTTTAGACGCCTTCTTGCCTCTCCTAGCCCCCTTGAAAAAAACAAAAAAGGATTTGGTGCTCCTAAACTCCCTAGTCCTCTCTAGATACTGGAGTACGAACCTTCTTACATCCAAAAAATTAAATTTTTCCTGATCTACACCAACCGGGTCAGGAAAAAACGAGGGAAGGACTATGTCCTGTTCCCTCTGGAATGTCTGGGCCACCTTCAGAATGAAGGATGGGTCCGTCCTGAAAACTATCCTGTCTGAAAAACACGGAGATAAGGTGTTCTGATCGATAGGGCCTCTAGTTCACATACCCTCCTCGCCGTGGTAATCGCCACCAAAAATGCTGTCTTAATGGTGAGCTCACCAATCGGGCAGGACTCCAGGGGCTCGAACGGAGCCCTAGTCATCACCCCGAGCACCTTGGCCAAATCCCACATCAGAAACGGTCTGGTCCTCGGAGGCCTCTGTCTCACCAGAGCTTTAAAAAATCTAGCCACCAACGCCTCCCTGGCCAAGGGCGTCTCTAGGAACACGCTGAGGGCCGAGACCTGGCCCTTAAGCGTGCTGACAACCCCTTGTCTGCCCCCGCCTGGAGGAATTCCAACACTGAAACTAAACTATGGGTTGCTACTGACGCCCGGTGACACCAGGCTGTAAAGCGACTCCAGACCCTACCATAAATGGCCTGGGTCTCCTCCTTCCTACTGGCCAGTAATGTTGCCACTACCCTGGGCGAGAAACCTTTCTCTAAGAGAAGCTGCCGCTCAGAAACCAGGCCGTCAACCTCAATCTTCCCACGCTGGGGCAAAGGACCGGCCCCTGCGTTAACAAATCTTCCCTCGGTGGCAGCCCCCAGGGTGGACGAGAGGCTAACCTTCTTAGGGTCGCGAACCACGCCCACCGCGGCCAGAAGAGAGCTATGAGGATTAACGAGGTCCCCTGTTCTGAACTTCCTTAGAACTAGGGGAAACAAGGGAACCGGGGGGAAAGCGTAACACAGCTGGTAATCCCACCTCTGACTTAACGCGTCCACCGCTCTTGACCCGTCCCTGCGGGATAGGGAGAAGAAGTTCGGGACCTTGTTGTTTCTTCCCGAGGCAAAAAGATCCACGTCCAGGGATCCCCATCTCTGCACAATCTCCTGAAAGACCTCGGGGTTCAAGGCCCATTCCGCCTCCCTGAGCCGTGTCCTGCTCAGGAAATCTGCTGTCTGGTTTAGATCCCCTCTTAAGTGTACAGCAGACAGGGACGCCAAGTTCACCTCTGCCCAGGACAACAGAATAGCCGCTAACGCTCCGAGGGCCTTGCTCCTCGTTCCACCCTGCCGGTTTATATAAGCCACCGCCGTGGCATGGCCCGTTAGGACTCGCACATGCTGGCCCGTGACCCTCAATTGGAAGGCGTGCAGAGCCTCCCCCACTGCCCTCAACTCCCTCCAATTTGAGGATTCGCCCTTCTGCGCTAAGGACCATTCCCCCTGAGCCACTAAGCCTCCCAGGTGGGCTCCCCACCCCCAGGAGCTGGCATCCGTCGTGACCTCCCTGGACACCGGAAAGCACCACAACAGCCCCTGGGCTATGCTGGACGATCTCCTCTACCACCACAGAGACCTCTTCACACTGGGGGGAACAAGGACCCGGTCCTCTAAGGAGTGAGCCCTCCTGTCCCAAACTCTCAGGACCCACAGCTAGAGGGGACGCATATGCAAACTTGCCCACTGTACTGCTGGAATAGAAGCAGTTAGTAATCCCAGTACTGACATGGCCTGCCTTATGGATATCGACCTGCTCCCCTGCACCAATCTGATCCCTGCCTCCAATTTGGTAACCTTCTCTGAAGTCAGACTGGTCTTCTGACTTACCAAATCCAGAGTGTAACCTAAGTAAACCACTCTCCGAGAAGGCACCAGACAGGACTTCTCTAGATTCAAAATCCACCCCAGGTTTTCTAGATGGCCCCTCAATACAACCAGATTCTGCCGAAGGTGAGCCTCTGAATCTGCGAAGAGCAGCAAGTCGTCCAGATAGGCTATCACCGAAATCCCCTTCATGCGAATAGGAATCAGTGCCTCCGTCAGAACCTTGGTAAAAATTCTTGGCGAGGAGAAAAGCCCGAATGGAAGAGCCCTGAACTGCTAATGTCAAACTCCTCCCTCTCCCCCTACTGCCAACCTGAGGAACCGCTGAGAAGGTTCCGCAACGGGCACGTGCAGATAGGCTCCTTCAAATCTACGGACGCCATGAAAGCACCTGGCGGGATTAGGGACCTGACTGTAAAGATGGAGTCCATGCGGAATCTCCGGTAGCGTACTGACCTGTTCAGGGGTTTCAGGTTCAAAATCAGCCTGAACGCCCCAGACTGCTTTTGAACCAAGAACACATGGGAATAAACCCCCTTCCCTTGCTCCCTTATCGGGACCCTGGTGATGACTCTTCGGTCCTCTAGATCCTCCAAGGCGTCCACCAGGGCAGCGGCCTTCGCCGGATCCTTTGGACGGGTCGTCACAAGGAACTTCTCGGGTGGCGGTCCTGCAAACTCCAACCGATAACCTCTTCTGATGATATCCAAAATGAAGGGGCTGGCGACCACGGCATCCCACTGCGGGAGGAAGGCCGCCAGTCTTCCTTCCACAGGAGGAACGAGTCACCGCGGTTTCTGGGGCTGATCAGGAGGGCGAAAAAAATCGCCCCTCCCTGCCTCTCTGCCCTGCAGAACTACGCTGACCTACTGGCCTCAGGCTCAGTCTCTTCGCCGGGTGGGCCTTACGTGTCCCTCCCTCCTGCAACTTCCTTTTGAGGGGGAAGGACTTCTTCCTGTCAGCTGTCCGGTCCAACAATTCCTCCAACCCTGGGCCGAAGAGACAGTCTCCTGTGAGGGGGATGCCGCACAATCTAACTTTTGAAGTGATGTCCCCCTGCCACGTTTTTAACCACAGCGCCCTTCTAGCCGAATTGGTCAGGACAGCTGACCTAGCCCCCAACCTCACTGACTCAGCAGAAGCGTCCGCGATATATCCGACCCCTTGCAAAAGGGTCTCAAAGGAGGCCAAGATTTTTCCCTGGGAGAGTCTGCCACAATATGGGCCTGCAATTGCGTAAGCCAGTATTCTAAGTTTCTTGCTACCACCGTCGTGGCCATGGCCGGCTTCAGGTTGTAAAGGGTCGAATCCCAGGCCTTCCTAAGGAGAGATTCTGCCCTCCTGTCTAATAGATCCGGTAAGACCCCTATGTCTTCAAACGCCAGATCAGTCCTCCTAGTCATTTGGGAAAAGGCCGCATCTAGTTTAGGGTTCTTGTTCCACACCGCCTCTGGGTCCTCACTAAACGGAAACCTCCTTCTTAACGCCTTAGAGAAGAACGGCTTCCTTTCCGGATCCTGCCACTCCTTCCTAATAGTCTCCACCAAAATGTCATGCACAGGAAATATTCTGTGCTTTTGCTCCTCCAATCCCTGATACATTTGGTCATGGAGAGATAAGGTCTTAACCTCCTCCTTAATGTCCAGGGTCTCGTATATAGCCCCCAGGAGCTCATCCACCTCCTCTAGGGTCAATTTGTACCGGGAGGGACCCCTGCCTTCCTCCGAGGGACCTTCCCCTGCAGATTCCTCTTTCAGACTGGGAATCCCCCAATGGCCCTTCCTCCTCTCCAGTCACGAGGGGTTCCCTGCTCCTACCTACCGAGGCTATTGGGGGGGGAGGTGCAGGCTGGGGAAGGGCAAACCATTCCATGAGGGATTTGAAGGAGTCGAAGGTGCTAGCCAAGTCCTTCACCGACCTGGCTAAGTCCCCCTGTTCCGGCCTCTCCTCCCTCACTAACCCCTCTATACAAGGGCCACAAAGAACCTTCTTCCAGGTGTCTTAAAAGGTCCTTGCAGGATGGCATCTCCGTCTAGGCTCCTGGTGCTTGAGCTTAGCCCGAGCCTTGCCCTGAAAGACACAAAGAAGGGGCAGGAGGGAAGCCTGACAAACCTAACCTCACCAAGCCACCCCCTTCTCCTTCCCGGCAGAGCCTGCTCCCACCTCAGACCCCCTAACACACCCTCACCACCCAAGGGCCCGGGAATACCCCTTGAGCTAGGGGTCAACAGGTAGGGGAGGCCTCCACTGAGGCACCTTACCTGTGTCTGGCTGGTGCCGGCATCTCCTGGTCCCGGTGCCTCCGACATCCCGCTCAGGAGGGTGGTCGTCTGGTGCTAGCCTGTCCCCCAGGCAGCTGTGCACCGCACCGCCTTTTAAATCTCACGCCGCCGTGGTGTGAGGACCGCGACCGGAAGCGGAAGTCGCAGCCCTGGGCGAAGCCCCGCCCCTTCTGCCGGAAATCGCCGTCTCCCGACATCCGGCCCGGCAAAGTCACCTGACCGCCAGCATGGGAAGGAGCGAGACTCCACCCCGATCCTCCCCAGATCTCACCACAGCCACCCTGACGCCCCAACTCGCCGGAGGGGGTCGGGAGGCGAAGAGCAGGTACGTGCCTACCCCCGTCACGCGCACACACTGCACCGCAGCCTGCCCAGGGAGGATATGCAGCCGGACACTCCGGCCTTCACTCCCGGCTGCGTCGAGCCTCTCAGTTGGCTATCCAGCCCTCGGCTCCCCTGCCGTCTGTGCGACAGCACCTTGCGCCTCCTCGTGTCTCCCCACCGGAGGAAACACCTGAACTGCGGAGGGGAGCGCTTTTATTTTAGGGTGGAGGTGTTTCCTCAGAGGCGGAGGAGCCGAGGTCTCTCAAGGTGCTGGCCTGAAAGACGAAAAATACCAGAGTCATGACTGCAGCTATGGCCCCAATATAACCACTTCAACCAGAGGATGTGCTTGTATGTCCTACGGGCAGGAAGGGGTTAAACTGTAATTGTGTTGTGGTAATAAACAATATAATTAAAGAAAAACAATACATGCCTTTTCTACCATTATAAAAATTGCATTTTATCATTAAAAAAAGAACTCCAGGATAGGCAAAAAAATTAGTGGAGCACTGAAATGAAAATTCTGGTGTCGAAACAGAAAATTCAGGATGCACTTGGCCAAAAACCAAAACTGAAAACAGACAGTTTTTAAATTTATGTAATTAATGTGGCTGGCAATTTTGCAATTAAGTGAGTAGAGGGCAATTTTGCATTAAAGTCTATGAAACACAACTTTGCATTGAAATCACTAAAGGGTGTTTTGGCATGAAAGTCTGAGACGCGACTTTGCATGAAAGTCTGTGAGACACAATTTTGCATGAAAGTCTAAAAGACACAACTTTGCATGTGTCTGCACCTTTTTTCCAATCGGCAAAGGGCCAAAAACACTATTTTCAACTAACATGTTCCGGCTGCCGATTTATTGAAGCATCCCTTAGGGGAAAAAAAAAAACACCTGTTATTACACAACCCCTACACAAAAACAATAAACAGTTAACATTTTGAAAATCCTTACCATTTTGGAGAAAAATCTAACTTTAATTTTCATGACCTCATCTCTGTAATTCAAAAGATAACAACTGCTCCACCAAGGAGAAGGTGTTACAGCAGGGATTACACAGTATCTCTCTCTCTGCGCAGTAAAAATAAACTATAGTTCCTATCAACCACAGGCAAATGTAGTAAATGTGTGTGGGTGCATTAGGCTTGTACATGTTCAATGTGTCTGAGAGTCTTGGTCCGCCCACCACAGCAAGTGGGGCTCAATTATATCACTGCTTCCTGAGGAAAGAACTACAGAAAGGGTGTGCCAAGACCAGTGGCTGGGGGAATAGAAGGAATAGCAGCCACAGGAGACCAAAGAATTCATGGTTTGATTTGAAAATGAATAGGCTATTTCAGAGCAACTACTGAGTGAACCAGAAGATAGATGACATATTCACTGAAGGTAGATAATCAGCAACAAGGACATGCAAATAAATGTTTGCATGGAGTACTGAATTAACCACTAGGGGAACTACCACAGTACATATACTGTGGCAAGGCGGCCCATGCATAGGATCACGTATATAAACGTGATCCTGCATCTCCGGGAAGGGTGCGCGCGCAAGGAGCATGACCGCCCTATCCGCGCCGCTGATAACGGCCCTGGGTGTCAATCACCCAGTACCGGCCAGTGATTACCTGCTGGAGCACAGTGATTACAGCCTTTCACTGACAGGGAGGATGGCTGAATTGTTTACAATGCAGCTGTCTGCCCTGTCAGTTTGGGCACACTGATCGGGATGGATGAGCACAGCCATCCAGATCAGTGTGCTTACAGTGAAGCAAACACCCCACGCCCCCTAGTAAAACACTCCCATCACACAGTTAACCCTCCCCAGTGTCAGAATGTTTGCTGCAGTCCCGCCATAAGTCGCTGATTGCCGCCATATGTCACGGATTGCCGCCATTATTAGTATTAAAAAAAAAATTCCAGTATCTATACCGCCATTTGTAAACGCTATAACTTTCACGTAAACCAATTCATTTACACATATTGGGATTTTTTTTTAGCAAAGACATGATGCAGAATACATTTTAGCCTAAATTTATGACGACATTTGATTTCTACATTTTTTACTGGACGTTTTATAGTAAAAAGTCAAAAATAGTTTTTTTCTCAAAATTGTTGGCCGTTTTTTTTTTCATAGTGCAAAAAATAAAAACCGCACAGGCAATTAAATACCACGAAAGAAAACCATTTTTGGGGAAAAAGGGACGTAAGCACCGTAATGTAAACCGCTTCTGTAACTGCTTCCTGACAGAAATACTGCTACAGGGTGGCACGGGTGTGCGCAAAATCAAGTACATATACGTGATTCATGCTCCCGTGGTTTTCACACCCTCCCAGATAGCATCAGATAGCCCATCAGCACACCAGTAATCACATTTAACCCCTTGATTGCCAGGAACACGCTCATACACAATAAATCTCCACTGCTAGTATAGTGTCTGAATGGATCAATATCTTTGATCAGATCAGCACTATACCAGCGTTCACATTAGTATAGTGTCCCCAAAAACACAGTGTTAGCGGGATCAGCCCCAACACCTGCCAGAACCTGCGTATAGCCCCTACGCTTAACCTCTTCCCCCTTCTCCCCCCGCATGTGGCACTGTGCAACCTAATGTGTGCCCACCATTAGAAGTGGGTGGATGCAGGGAAGTATATTCTAATGGTGGGTATACCACACACTTTTTCTGGCAGAGATTTCTTCTGCTTTTTTTTCATTTAACCCACAAGCTGCATACCAAAAAAAAAACCCATAGCATACTGTATATACCAAACAAGGACCAGTGATGTACTGGTAAATCACTGGACTTTGAATGGTTATACCAGGATGATGCCTACAGCTGCAGGCATCATCCTGGTATTGTTTTTTTCAGCCGGCGATCAGTTTTCATATAAAAACAATCCTAGCAGCTAATTAGCTGCAGGATTGCTTTTACAAGCAGCGGGAGAGGATGCCCCCCGCTGTCTTCCACTGCCTTCTCGGGCAGTCTTGTGCCATCGGGGGAACCTGAGAATGCAGCCGTTGTTTCTGCCAGCTGACCAGAGAGCTGATTGGAGACCGGAATGGCGCCAATCATCTCTATAGTCTAAGAAATCAGAAGCTATGAAGATTTCATAACTTCAGTTTTGCAGGATATAAAAAGTGCCATTTGTAAATTGGGAAAGCATCTGATCACAGCGATCTTGGTGAGATTATATGATAATATATTAAATCAGCACCTGAGAGTCACATGCAGCCAATATCACTATCAAATAGTTAAAGTGTTACTTAACCCACAACAGTAAAACCAGTCTGTATATGCAGTAAAGCATGCTTGTTATACTCACTGTGGAACCTAATGGGTTATTCCTCCACAATGTGTAAAAAGGCCGTTTGATCTTGACTTCTCTGCTCCTCCTCTTGTTCAATTGTCAATGTCTTATCTCCTGATAAGACAGACTGAATCATAGCCATTCTGCACATGCTCACTTTAGTGTGTATTGCTAGAGAGGTTTAATTTTTTTCTTGGAAGAGTGCATGTGATCAGCACAGTGCCAATCAGCAATATTAAAACAGAGGTCAAGGGTTTTGCATCCTCCTACAGCAGAAAAAAACCTCCACCTACAACCTTTAACCAGTGATCTGCTGGACACAGATAGAAGTCATATGACTGCTCTAAATGCTGATGAGAAAAGGTATTCAGCAGTTTATACAGGTGAAACTCGAAAAATTAGAATATCATGCAAAAGTTCATTTGTTTCAGTAATGCAACTTAAAAGGTGAAACTAATATATGAGAGAGACTCATTACATGCAAAGCAAGATAGTTCAAGCCGTAATTTGTCATAATTGTGATGATTATGGCTTACAGCTCATGAAAACCCCAAATCCACAATCTCAGAAAATTAGAATATTACATGCAATCAATAAAACAAGGATTGTACATAGAACAATATCGGACCTCTGAAACTTATATGCATGCATATGTAGGTTTGGGCCCCTTTTGCAGCATTTACTGCCTCAATGAGGCGTGGCATGGAAGCTATCAGCCTGTGGCACTGCTGAGGTGTTATGGAAGACCAGGATGCTTCAATAGCGGCCTTCAGCTCTTCTGCATTGTTCAGTCTCATGTCTCATCTTTCTCTTGGCAATGCCCCATAGATTCTCTATGGGGTTCAGGTCAGGCGAGTTTGCTGGCCAAACAAGCACAGTAATCCCACGGTCATTGAACCAGGTTTTGGTGCTTTTGGCAGTGTGGGCAGGTGCCAAGTCCTGTTGGAAAATGAAGTCAGCATCCCCATAAAGCTCATCTGCGGAAGGAAGCATGAAGTGCTCCACAATCCCCTGGTAAACGACTGCGTTGACCCTGGACTTAATGAAGCACAGTGGACCAACACCAGCAGATGACATGGCTCCCCAAATTAACACAGACTGGGGAAACTTCACACTGGACTTCAAGCATCTTGCAGCGTGTGCCTCTCCATTCTTCCTCCATACTCTGGGTCCTTGGTTTCCAAATGAGATGCAAAAGTTGCTCTCATCAGAAAAGAGGACTTTGGACCAACAGACCAGGTCTGTTTTTCTTTAGCCCAGGTAAGACGCTTCTGACGTTTGTTGTTCAGGAGCGGCTTGACAAGAGGAATACGACATTTGAAGCCCATGTCCAGGATCCGTCTGTGTGTGGTGGCTCTTGATGCACTGACTCCAGCCTCAGTCCACTCCTTAGGAAAAGGCCATTGAAAAGTGTTGGGGACTTTCACAACAATCCTCTCCAGGCTGCAGTCATCCCTGCTACTTGTGCACCTTTTTCTTCCACACTTTACCCTTTCACATAACTTTCTATTAATGTGCTTTGATACAGCACTTTGGGAACATCCAACTTCTTTTGCAATTACCTTTTGAGGCTTTTTTTTTCATGAGCCGTAAGCCATAATCATCACAATTATGACAAAACACGGCTTGAACTATCTTGCTTTGCATGTAATGAGTCTATCTCATATATTAGTTTCATCTTTTAAGTTGCATTACTGAAATAAATGAACTTTTGCACGATATACTAATTTTTTGAGTTTCACCTGTATATACTAAAACAACAGCACTTCCATTTTCCACCCCCAGGAAGGCAAAGTTTATGTGTAGTAAAGTCTGGCGCCTAGACTACATATACCATTTATAGTTCCCTTCCACAGTCACACAAAATCTTCCATGCTAGTAATTTCATGCAGTTCTTGTTATGCTCTCACCAGACAAAGTTGATCAAGCCCTTCAATCTACACATGAATATGTGAAACACTCCCTCCTCTTCACATGGTGAGAGAGAGACAGAGAAGTTATCCAAGGAGAAAACACATGTAAAAATTGCATATAGTACATTATCTCCTTAAATTTCAATTCAAATGAGTATTACACGAACATGAAGTAATCAAAAAAATTGTGCCAATCTTATCCACCACATGACAACACTCCAATGTCCGACACCCTTACTCTTACCATCCAATCAAAATTGTCTCACATCTATGTAAATCAGCCTTGCATTGCTCTTCCTTTTTCTTGCTTCCAAATCAACTCCCCAAAAAGAAAACACTCATAGTGCAATATTGTAATACACAGTGAAAAAAGGTTTCAAGTTTATGTACTCACATTTTTTCCATCAATCTAATCACCCCAAGCGTGTATCCCACCCACCAAGTGCGTCTCACACCACCCTTTAAATCATGCACCTTACCAGACTCCCATTTACACAGATCATGTAAAGTCCCACAGACCGCTACTTCCACTTCTAGGTCTCCCTCCACCACTAGCTCTCCAACCATCAATCATCCATGTGGAACCAAACAAAGTTGACCACAGTGTAGTAAAATTAAAACAGAGCGCTTTATTTGCTAAACACTAACAATGTATTAAAATGACAGCATACAACACCTAGTCCAAGACCTTATCCAATAGGGCCCCCGCTAAACTTACAGTTGACTTCTGATGTCTCTGACGTGTTTTGTCATTATGACTCTCTCACAGGATGTGCACGTCAAACCAGGGGGTTGACCATTTTATAACCCACTTTCGCTCTATTTAGGACGTCCATCGGCCATCTTTGAATGGAATAATTTATCAATTCTCCAAAATGTGTACACTATTTATCATGAATTTCTATACATTAGAATGAATTTAGGAAAAATAAATAAAGTAAGTTAGAATATGACTATCCTACACTCCTACATCCGGTTACTTTATAACCTACTTCCGTCCACACACGGACAGCCGTCTGTAATTTTTTTTAAAAGTAAGTAAAGTACACTTTTACAGTTAATATTGGATAAAACTAAAACATCCTAAATACAACGCATCATTATATCCTAACTTTTTATAGTGCTATTATCTCCAGAAGGAGACTTCTATTCCAAAAATAAAATATCCCCAATTGTAGTTGTATTGCAAACAACCCCCAAGGCTAAATATATTATCTATTCCCTACATAATCCCCCCCTTCCATATATAACCCTTTGTTGTAACATCTAATAAGATATTCAGTACAGAGATTACTCTCTTTATAACAAAGGGTTAAATATGGAAAAGGGGTTTATGTAGGGAATAGACAATATATTTAGCCTAGGGGGTTGTTTGCAATACATGAGTACAAAAAGGGAGACTGTTATACAATTTCTACCATTGAGGGAGCCACAATTTGGGATATTTTATTTTTGGAATATTTCTCCTGGAAATATTAGCAGTACAAAAAGGATATGATATAATGATGTGTTGTATTTAGGATGTTTACATTTTATCCAATATGAACTGTAAAAGTATTTTAGTTAATTTTTAAAAAATGACTGACGGCCGTCCATGTGTGGGCGGAAGTAGGTTATAACGTAACTGATCCGGGTGTAGGAGTCATATTTAATTTTACTTTTCCTAATGTTGTATAGACATTCATGATAAATAGCGTACACATTTGGAGAACAAAATAAATTATCCCATTCAAAGATGGCCGATGGACAGCCCAATAAGGGCAAAAGTGAGTTATAAAATGGCCAACCCGCTGGTCTCACATGCACATCCTTTGAGAGAGTGTAATGATGAAACGTGGCAGCAAATGACATCAGAAGTTGACTGAAAGTTTAGCATAGGCCATATTGGATAAGGCCTTGGACTAGGTGTTGTATATGCTGCCATTTTAATACACTGTTTATTTTATTAAATACAGAACTCTGTTTTAATTCTACTACACTATGGTCAATTTTGGCTCCATAGGGATGATTGATGGTTGGAGAGCTAGCGACAGAGGGAGACATAGAAGTAGTGGTCTGTGGGACTTTTCATGCTCTGCGTACAGGGGAGTCCAGTAAGGTGCATGATTTAAAAGGAGGTGTGAGATGCACTTGGTGGATGGGATACATGCTTGGGGTGATTAGATTGCTGGAAAGAGTGTGAGTACATAAACTTGAAATCTTTTTTCACGGTGTAAAAACAATATTACACTATGTGAGAGTTTTCTTTTTGGACAGTTGATTTGGAAGCAAGAAAAAGGTAGAGTAATGCAAGGCTGATTTACATAGATGTGAGACAATTTTGATTAGATGGCAAGAGTAAGGGGGTCGGACATTGGAGTGTTATGTGGTGGCACAATTTTTTTGCTTACTTCATGTGAGTGTAATACACATTTGAATTGAAATTTAAGGAGATAATGCACTATATTCAATTTTTATATGTGTTTTCACATGGTGAGAGACACACAGAGATGTTATCTAAGGAGAAGAGGAAGGAGGGATTCACACTCACATAAAGATTGTAGGGCTTGACCAACTTTATTATCTGGTGAGAGTATAAGAAGAACTGAATGAAATTACCAGCATGGAAGATTTTATGTGACTGTGGAAGGGAATTATAAATTGTATATGTAGTCTAGGCACTGGATTCTACTACACATAAGCACTCACAAATACATCAATACCTTGGTACATACAATTATATGCCTCCTTTTGACTGTATTGCGCTATTGCATACCCATTACAAAAGTCCAATATAACAATGAATCAAAAGTCCATTAATAAATAATAATGGTGCATATATCAATTTGTGAATAATAAATCCAATCGTGCATAAAATTTCACATGCCTTCACCAACCAGTGAATACCCTCCACCATCACAATGCTCTCACCAGAGCAACAGACCCCGCATTAGAGAGATCAAATCACACAAATCAATTAGATCCTCCAGGACGGCAACTCAAGAAACCCTGCTGCATTTGGAAGGCATCCATTCTCATGCAAAGGATGACTATCAAGAAAAAACAAACTCTTCTGTGCTTCCAGTGCTCAGCATATGTCATTCAGCCAAAAGAAAGGAGAGAAAGTTACCCCATACTGTAGTAAAATTGGATCCATTTAATTGAATACAAAATACAAGAGCATTAAAAGCATGTAAACATCATGCCACTGGACCTTGCCAGCATGATGGCCCCACCTTGCCATGTTTCGTTTCACAGATCATCAGAGGGTTACTGGAGTAAACAAAACATGGCAACAAGTAAACAAATGAAATTACCCCCGTTCAAAAGTCTGCTTACCCTTAAGCCAGCCATAGATGGGTTAAATTCTGAAATCATTTTCTTTAGAAAATCTCTAAGAATTTTCGTTTAAGTTTTGTACCATTAGTGGGCCACAGCAACAGCCGATGTTCAAGCGACCATCAAATCCGAGTGATTGGGCACATAGGAAATTTTTTGAAAAACAAACAAATTTCTAATCAATAATGGGAGAATCGTGCGAGAAATGTAATTGAAAAAAGAAATTAGCATGAGCTGTGACCTGGAAAGAACAGAAAATTGTCAGCCATGAAAATTCTTTTCTGTAGCAAGATGAGGTGAAATTGATGGCTTGGTTGGTTGAATATTGAAATCAATGATGACACCATTGAATTACAAAACGCACAAAATGTGCGATTTTCTAACAAAAACTTGTTCAGAATTTGACCCATGTATGGTCTGCAGTAGTTCTTAATATTGTGTATTGCCCCCTTTAGCATTAATGTCAGTGTGCAGTTTTTTGTAATAGTGGTCTCTGAAGCTCCAAATTCTTGCAGGTGGTATAGCTGCCCATTCGTCTTAGCAAAATGCCTCCAGCTCATGCAAAGTCTTTGGTCGTCTTGCATGAACCACGTTTGAGATTTCCTGAGAGTGGTTCAATGATATTAAGGTTAGAAGACTTTGATGGCCACTCCAGAACCTTTACCTTTTTCTGATGTAACCAATGAAGGTCAACTTGGCCTTGTGCTTAGAGTCACTGTTGTGCTGGAAAGTCCAAGAGTGTCCCATGCGCATCTTTCATGCAGAAGAATGCAAAATTGTTTGCCAGCATTTTCTGATAACATGCTGTATTCATCCTGCAATCAAATTTTCACAAGATCCCCCCATGCCTTTAGAGCTCACCCCCCCTTCCCCCAGAACATCAGTGAGCCACCAGACCAGCTGCGATTTCTCCTGCGCTCTAGGGCCCAGACCAGTGGCAAATAGATGGAACCAACACCAGAGCAAGCAACCACCAGTATATTTCAAGGTTGTGCAGCTCCAAAACAGGGCTGGGGAAGCCCGATCGATACTGCAAAGTGAAACAAAAAACAAGAAGAGCACCAACCTTGCGCATTACCTCAGTAACAGAATTTATTAATAAAAGATAGGTACTCGCAAACAGCGAATAAAATCAGGCATGTAGTCCTCAAAGGGACTTCAAAGATAAGAAGCCAGCACGAATCCCATCATGGGGGTAGACACTCAGTATAGTTGACGTGTTTCGAAGGCTATGCCTGAGGAAGAAAGCATAGCCTTCGAAACGCGTCAGGAATACTGAGTGTCTACCCCCATGATGGGATTCGCGCTGGCTTCTTATCTTTGAAGTCCCTTTGAGGACTACATGCCTGATTTTATTCGCTGTTTGCGAGTACCTATCTTTTATTAATAAATTCTGTTACTGAGGTAATGCGCAAGGTTGGTGCTCTTCTTGTTTTTTGTTTCACTTTACTTATCAGTGAGCCACCACCATGCTTTCACAGTGGGAATGGTATTCTTGTCGCTATAGACCTTGTCAACCCCTCTCCAAACACAGAGATTATGGCACTAACCATAAAGCTCTATTTTGGTCTCGTCACTCCAGATTACAGTGCGCCAGAAACTGTGAGGTGTGCCAAGATGTTGCCGGACATATTGTAACCAGGCTTTTTTATGGCATTGGTGCAGTAAAGGCTTCTTTCTGGCAACTCGACCATGCAGCTTATCTTTGTTCAAGTATCATCGCATTGTGCTCCTTGAAACAACCACACCATCTTTTTCCAAAGCAGCCTGTATTTTTCCTGAGGTTACCTGTGGGTTTTTCTTTGTATCCCGAACATTTCATCTGGCAGTTGTGGCTGCAATCTCTCTTTGTCTACCTGTAATTGATTCCCAAATCAATTGATTCCCGAATTTTCCACTTAATATGTGATTGAACGGTACTGACTGGCATATTCAAGTCTTTGGATATCTTTTTAGACCATTTTCCATCCTTATAGAAGTTCCATTTCCTTGACAAACAGGTATTTTAACGGTTCTTTTCTGTTCTCCATGGCTCAGTATCTAACCTGCTCAGTACATCCACTCGAGAGCTAACAAACTCATTGACTATTTAAACACAGACACTAATTGCAATTTAAAAAGTCACAGATGTTTAATTGCAATTTTAACTTGTGTGTTATCTTGTGTGGCTGTACAAAGGCCAAACATTCCAGGGCAGTGTTTCTCAACCTTTTTTCAGTCAAGGCACCCTTTAAAATTATGGACAATTTCAAGGCACCCTTTAAAATTATGGACAATTTCAAGGCAACCTTTAAAATTATGGACAATTTCAAGGCACCCTCTAAAATTATGGACAATCCTGAGGTACCCTTTAAAATTATGGACCGTCTTGAGGCACCCCATTCTAAAATGTAAAAACCTCTTTGAAAAGTTGTAAATAATGCAGGATCAACTACACATGTAAAACACCCAACAATAGAAGCAATTTATTCTTTTAAAGCAAATACACTTTTGCACACGGGTACTGACTAGTATTCCAGCGTTTCTCTTTGCCCTCAGTTTTTCTCCATCACTGAGCTAATGCAAACCCAGCACTGATGCAGAGGGGCAGAAAAAGGTCAAACAAGGATGCTGTGCAGGCAACCGACATCCTCCTTATCAACGGATGATGTCATTGGTTGTCAGGAGGTCAGAGGATAGAAGGTCATAATGGTGCACAATGAAGACCTGTGGCTTTGTGTAATTAAAAGGCAGGCTTGTTCCACCCACTGGCTTGTATAAAAGTTTTGGGCAATTTCTAGACATTTTGTCAGGGCACCCCTGAAGAAACCTCAAGGCACCCCAAAGTGCCTGGGCACCCTGATTGAGAAAGGCTGTTCCAGGGTATGTAAACACTTGATCAAGGCAATTTGGGTGATTTCTATGATCAGTAGGATTTAAAAATGAGCCAAAAAACTACGTGATAACAAATGGCTTCAAATGATCACTATCCTTAAATAAAATACCATATTTTGGCAAGATCAGTCATATTTTCAATACAAATGCCAACATTTCAAGATTTCTGCCAGAGTATGCAAACTTTTGAGCACAACTGTATTCACCTTGTCCTAAATTTGTTGAAATATATTACTGCCAGTCTTTCCAGTGCTTGATATCCCAGTCCCAACACCCTTTGCCACAGGCTGTATGGCACCATATAATAAGCAAAGTGGCAGGGGGTGCTGGGCCTTGGAACACTTTGTGTTCCAGCACCTGTCACTGAAAGAGTGCACCATCAACCATACAAGTAAAGTTCCAGCCTGTGAAGAGAGAGAGCAGCGCAGGAGCCTGTGATCAGGTAAGGGAATTGGTGTTAAATGTTCACTGCCATAGCCAGCAATGCAAAGTATTATTGGGGTAGTAAAACACAAAGTAAGCTAATGCACACCCAAATCACATCAGTGCATATGGGGTTAACTACATCAATACGGGTGCTGGAACCAAAAATTGGGTTTCCTCAAGAAAGACCCAGAGTAATACTCTATAAATAAATAATAGGCAACACTCCAAACAGGATCATCCCAGCTACTGAAGGAGATGGTGAGCCCTTCCTGAGCAGGTGTGCAGTGCCTTCTCCCCCAGCCAATGCCCCCCTACCCCCTAGGGAGACCCCAGTCTCCAGAGAATGTTTGATGGCCCGTACATTTAAAGGCCTCAGACTCTCAGTCTGTTTTCCAACCCCCTAGCGCAGCGCCATTGAAGTGAGTTCATTTATAGAGATGCCACTGTTGAGATGAAGGTTTCCCAAGGCAGGATTATTTTAATAAATTGTACTACTATGGTAATGAATGTAAGTGTTTTTTGAAACTCTGATCTTCAGTTTTTGCCTTATTATACAAATATTCTTTTGCTATATATTTGCATACATCTTTTTTGTCTATCTACTCAAGCATTCTTCCACTTTTCCCTGATGAAGACTCTTTGGTAGTCAACACACAATCGGAATTTTGTGGGTTATTGTAATCTTGTATAATGTACAATAACTATTTGATGCATACACTGGAAAGTGCTAAAAATCTGAATATTCAGAGACCGGAGCTCTCTATTTTAAATCAAATCTTGTATACCGTATTTTCCGGCGTATAAGACGACTTTTCAACCCCTGAAAATCTTCTGAAAAGTCGGGGGTCGTCTTATACGCCGGTGCGAGCCGGTGTCAGGGCGGCGCGGCGCCGCCTCCCCTCCTCCTCCAACGGACACTAAGTACAGGGGTGGACAGAGGGGCTGCTGTACCTTACCTGGCTCCGGTTCCACGACGATCCGGTCCAGGAAGCGCGGCTGCTCCTTCTTTCAGATCGGCTGCTCGATGGTCACGCAGCCACTCGGCTCCGCCTCCTCACCGGTGATTGGGCGCCAGCACTGGAAAGGCACACAGGCGACCAATCACCGGCGAGGAGGCGGAGCCGAGCGGCCCCGCAAAAATCGAGTGGCCGCACTGGAAGAAGGAGCAGCCGCTCCTCTCCCCCACTGACACCAACGATGAGGCACTATTCCTCCTCCACTGACACCAACGATGAGGCACTGTTCCTCCCCCACTGACACCAACGATTAGGCACTGTTCCTCCCCCACTGACACCAACGATGAGGCACTGTTCTCCCCACTGATACCAATGATGGGGCACTATTCCTCCTCCCCACTGACACCAACGATGGGGCACTATTCTCCCCACTGACACCAACGATGGGGCACTATTCTCCCCACTGACACCAACGATGGGGCACTATTCTCCCCACTGACACCAACGATGGGGCACTATTCTCCCCACTGACACCAATGATGGGGCGCTATTCCTCCCACTGACACCAATGATGGGGTGCTATTCCTCCCACTGACACCAATGATGGGGTGCTATTCCTCCCACTGATACCAATGATGGGGTGCTATTCCTCCCACTGATACCAATGATGGGGTGCTATTCCTCCCACTGATACCAATGATGGGGTGCTATTCCTCCCACTGATACCAATGATGGGGTGCTATTCCTCCAACTGATACCAATGATGGGGTGCTATTCCTCCAACTGATACCAATGATGGGGTGCTATTCCTCCCACTGATACCAATGATGGGGTGCTATTCCTCCCACTGATACCAATGATGGGCCGCTATTCCTCCCACTGACACCAATGATGGGGTGCTATTCCTCCCACTGACACCAATGATGGGGTGCTATTCCTCCCACTGACACCAATGATGGGGTGCTATTCCTCCCACTGATACCAATGATGGGCCGCTATTCCTCCCACTGACACCAATGATGGAGCACTATTCCTCCCACTGACACCAATGATGGGATACTATTCCTCCCACTGACACCAATGATGGGGCACTATTCCTCCCATTGACCAATGATGGGGCACTATTCCTCCCACTGACTAATGATGGGGCACTATTCCTCACACACTGACACTAATGATGGGGCACCATCATTGGTGTCAGTGGGAGGAATAGTGTCCCATCATTGGTGTCAGTGGGAGGAATAGTGCCCCATCATTGGTGTCAGTGGAAGAAATAGTGCCCCATCATTGGTGTCAGTGGAAGAAATAGTGCCCCATCATTGGTGTCAGTGGAAGAAATAGTGCCCCATCATTGGTGTCAGGAGGAGGAGTAGTGCCTCATCATTGGTGTCAGTGGGAGGAATAGCACCCCATCATTGGAATACCATACTGAAATACCATACCATATTGAAATCAAATCTGATGTTTTTTCATTTTTATTTGGTGTGAGTTGGAAGAGGGGTAGTCTTATACGGCGAGTATAGCTCAAACCCTATATTTTAACAGGAAAAGTAGGGGGTCGTCTTATACACCCAGTCGTCTTATACGCCGGAAAATACGGTATATTGTATAATATTTTAATTTTTATACTCATACTCCTTATAGTCATTCTTCTTGGCTGCATTAAAGTCCCAAGGGAGGTTTTTGTTCTTCTTTAGTACGGTTTTATGGACGAAGCAGCCATATATTAAAAAGCAATTCACCTGCCCTTCTTTTAATTATTTTTTTGATGAGGATATCCTGCACTGTACCATTTGTTCTTTATCATTTGTTTTCTCTTTTCCTAATCTTTGTCTTTGTCCTCCTTTCTCCTGTTTCCTTGAAAAACTATAACTGGATTGCTCCTTCTGAGAATTTGGACCCTACAGAGTTGATGGATGGTAAGCAGCAACGTGGCTATGCTTTTTCTCTTGCCCCCTCTGAATGTACACCATGGCTTCTTCTAAACCCCCTTTACTAAGGGTTCTTTCTCACAATGCCCAGGGTCTTAACTCTCTGGTTAAGCGGCGTAACATCCCAAAGCAGTGCCGCGAGGGGTAAGAACCTAAAGAAACCCCCGAAAGATGCCCCAGAAACCTCAACCGCCTGCAAAACTTTGCTGCCAAAACATGCATCCAAAGATGCTAGAACATTACCTTTGTAAAACTTGGTAAAAGCGTGCACAAACGACCAGGTAGCTGCCTTACAAACTTGAGGCACGGACACTTGATGTCAGAACACCCAAGGAGCACTAATCGATACAGTAGAGTGCGCCGTAACAGGGAAGAGAGGCGTCCGATCCGTATTGGCATACGCCTGGACAATCGTCTGCCTGATCGAACGAGAAATAGTGGCCTAAGAGGACCATCCACAATCGCAAAGAGCGAATCCGACCTTCGAAAGGGGGCTGTAGCCAAGAGGTACACAAGGATGGCCCGGACCACATCCACTGAGTGCCGGGCAACCTCCTTGGGAGAAGATGGCCGAGGACACAAGGAAGGGAGAACGATGTGATCATTTACGTGAAAGGCAGACACTACCTTTGGAAGAAAGAGGGAAGCAGATGGAGAACCACCTTATCCTAGTGGAGAACCATATAGGGAGACTTACAAGACAAGGCCATAAGCTCAGACACCCGACGAGCGGAAGTGATAGCGACCAGAAAGGCGCCTGAGAGAGCTTGAGCAAGGGGAGATCACAAATGTTCTCAAAAGGTGGCCTTTGCAGGACCGAGAGAACTAGGTTTAGGTCCCATGACAGATGTGCACAGGGGGAACATGCTGAACCCCCTGACTAAAAGGTACCAATTAAAGAGTGTGTAGTCATAAAGCCAAAAATTAGGTTAATTTCTGATCAACACCCCATTGTAGAAAAGTGAGGATCCCGAATATGGAAAAGAAGCATAGATGCCAACCCACAGTCCTCGCAACAGGAAATGTAAGCCTTCCAGTTCCGATCAAAGATCCTCTGGAAAGTGAATTTACATACCTTCAACATAGTAAGAATCACAGAAGCTGGCAGCCTCCTGTCCCTCAGCACCTGGCTTTCAATAGTCAAGCCGCCAGAGATGGTAAAGCAGGGTGGAATATTGAGACAGGAGATCCCAGCGCAACATCAGTCACCAGGGTACGCTCATGACTAGCCTCACCACGTCGGTGTATCAGGGTCGCTGAGGCCAATCAGGAGCTATTAGAATTATTATTATTATTATACAGTATTTATAAAGCGCCAATAGTTCGCTCAGCGCTGTACATTACAAGGGGGGACAGAACATGTCACAGAAAAATATCAATACAATGCAAAACATGAGGGGATCGAGGGCCCTGCTCTTTCGAGCTTACAATTTAGGAGGGGGGGGATGGTGGCACAGGAGGAGATAGCTGTGGGGGATGGGGTGGTAGGAAGAGTGGAGGAGGTCGGCAAGTTAGCAGGGGGTGGGGTAGACTTCCCTGAAGAGATGGGTTTTCAGGGTGCGCCTAAAGGAGAGGAGAGTAGGTGATAATCTGATGGGTTGGGGCAGGGAGTTCCAGAGGATGGGTGACACCCTGGAGAAGTCCTGGAGGCGGGCATGAGAGGAGGAGACCAGGGAACTAGAGAGAAGGAGGTCTTGTGAGGAGCGGAGTGTGCGTGCTGGGCGGTATTTGGATATTAGGTCAGTGACGTAGTTCGGGGCAGTATGGTCGACAGCTTTGTACATCAGCGTTAGGATTTTGAATTTGATCCGTTGCGCAATCGGAAGCCAGTGGAGGGATTGGCAGAGGGGGGTGGCGGAAACAGAGAGGTTGAAAAGGTGAATGAGTCTGGCAGCCGTATTCAGGATCGACTGAAGCGGGGATAGCCAGCGGCGAGGCAGGCCAGTGAGGAGGGAGTTGCAGTAGTTGAGTCGTGATATGATGAGGGAGTGGATGAGCTGTTTAGTGGTTTCTGGAGTTAGGAACGCGTGTATTTTGGCGATGTTGCAGAGGTGGAGTCTGCACGAGTTTGGTAAAGATTGGACTTGGGGCTGGAAGGATAGGTTGGAGTCCAGAATTATACCAAGTACTCTGGCCTGCAGGGCGGGTTTGATGGTGGCGTTGTTGGATGTGATGGAGAAGTCAATGGGGGGGGGGGGGTGTCCGGGCTGGGGGGAACACAAGAAACTCGGTTTTGGAGAGGTTCAGTTTAAGGAAGTGGAGCGTCATTCAGTCTGATATGTCGCTCAGTAGGTGTGTGATTCGGGCGGAGACCGAGGGGGTGAGATGGGGGGTTGAGAGATAGATTTGTGTGTCGTCGGCATAGAGGTGGTAGTTGAAGCCGTGAGAGTGTATGAGTATAACTGGTATTCCCTCAGCCTCTATCTTGCGTAATAGACGAGGAAAAGCCTTGAGGAGGAAAAAAGCATAAAATGAGGCAATAATGACTTCACAGTGCCACCAGAGCATCCAACGCATCCGCCAAAGGATCCGCCTCGCTCTTGCCACAAATCTCGGCACCTGATTGAGACGGGAGGCCAGAAGATTCTCATCCAGGGTGTCCCACCACAGACAGATGTGATGAACACAGGAAGCCCTCTCTCTGATCTAGCATCTGGCAGCTGAGGTAGTCCACTTGTCAGTTTTCTATACCTGGAATGTAGATGGTGGAGAAAACTGGAACATGAAGTTCTGCCCACCGAAGAATGTCATACATTTCTTGCGCAGCTGCACAACTCTTTGTACCACCCTGGTGATTGACACAGGCCACCGCTGTTACATTGTCCAAGTGGATCCTGACTGAACGCCTGTGTAGCAGCTCTGTCTGATCGCACGTAGCTTCAGAACTTTGATTGGTAACACTTCCCCAGCCAGTCAGGCTGGTGTCCGTCTTGATCACCTTCCAATGGAGTGGAAGAAACGACTTCCCGACCCAAAAAGCTGGAGACCATAGCCACCAGAGAAGAGTGGCCTTGGTCAAGTATCCCATGAGGATCTGGTTGTCCAAGGACATCAGAGATCTGTCCCACCAAGCAGAAAGCAGCCCCGCTACCAGGAAGACTGGTGGTAGGATTGGGTAATGACAGAGCAGGAGACCTTGCCGAGAGGGAAGGTCTGGCAAGAAACCTGGCAGGGATAGGGCAAAGGGTAAGCCAGCCGGGGGAGCAAAGAGCTGCCAAATGAGCCGAGCGCTAGAGGGGAGGATGAGATCCCATAGAATCGACAGCCCCAGGGGTAACTGCGTCCAGCACTGTGTCCTGGAAGGGAAGGGGAGGCTTACCTATCCAGCAGGAATTGCGGGTAACTCACCCAAGACAGATTCGCCTCCCACGGAGGTAGGGGGGGATGTCGGCCATAGTGACACTGACACAGACGTCAGGTGCCTGATCCCTGCGGGACAATTAAATCACTGGCCACCCAGGTCCAGAATGGAGTTTGTCACGGCTGATTAGAAGAATTGTGCTGATTGTTGGGGCAAGGTCAGATGAGTATGGGCATTTAAAACCTTTGAGATTGACATCACCTGGTCTTCCCAGACGATGATTGAGAACAATCCATGACACTGGCAGGTCTCAGCTTTGCAAAGGGGGCAGTGCATGCTATAAATTCTACAGGGTGCCCAAACTTTTGCAGACGCCATTTTTTTGTTTTCTGTTATTTTGAAAGTGTAAATGATGGAAATAAAATCTAACTTTTGTTGACATATTATAAGAATATCTAATCTGTAATTTGATTCCTTTTGGAGATTTTTCCATCTTTCCTTGGCTTCTTTATGCACATTAATACACATTTTTATTGGGACATCGACACAATGCTAACATTTTTGGCTCTATACACCACCACAATGGATTTGAAATGAAACGAACAAGATGTGCTTTAACTGCAGACTGTCAGCTTTAATTTGAGGGTATTTACATCCAAATAAGGTGAATGGTGAAGGAATTACAACAGTTTGCATATGTGCCTCCCACTTGTTAAGGGACCAAAAGTAATGGGACAATTGGATTCTCCGCTGTTCCATGGCCAGGTGTGTGTTATTCCCTCATTATCCCAATTACAATGAGCAGATAAAAGGTCCAGAGTTCATTTCAAGTGTGCTGTTTGCATTTGGAATCTGTTGCTGTCAACTCTCAAGATGAGATCCAAAGAGCTGTCACTATCAGTGAAGCAAGCCATCATTAGGCTGAAAAAACAAAACAAACCCATCAGAGAGATCGCAAAATCATTAGGAGTGGCCAAAACAACTGTTTGGAACATTCTTAAAAAGAAGGAACGCACCGGTGAGCTCAGCAACATCAAAAGACCCGGAAGACCACGGAAAACAACTGTGGTGGATGACCGAAGAATTCTTTCCCTGGTGAAGAAAACACCCTTCACAACAGTTGGCTAGATCAAGAACACTCTCCAGGAGGTAGGTGTATGTGTGTCAAAGTCAACAATCAAGAGAAGACTTCACCAGAGTGAATACAGAGGGTTCACCACAAGATGTAAACCATTGGTGAGCCTCAAAAACAGGAAGGCCAGATTAGAGTTTGTCAAACGACATCTAAAAAAGCCTTCACAGTTCTGGAACAACATCCTATGGACAGATGAGACCAAGATCAACTTGTACCAGAGTGATGGGAAGAGAAGAATATGGAGAAGGAAAGGAACTGCTCATGATCCTAAGCATACCCCCTCATCAATGAAGCATGGTGGTGGTAGTGTCATGGCGAGGGCATGTATGGCTGCCAATGGAACTGGTTCTCTTGTATTTATTGATGATATGACTGCTGACAAAAGCAGCAGGATGAATTCTGAAGCGTTTCGGGCAATATTATCTGCTCGTATTTTTTTTTTCTATAATTTAAATATTTATTAATTTTTCCAATTTTAAATACATTTCATCATCACATTATATATATAAAAATACAATATAATATCCAACTTTTCTACTTTATTTGCTCTTTCCAGAATTATTTCTCTATCCCTCCCACCTCCTCCCCCCACCCTCTCCCCATCTCCCTTCCCTGCATTTTCTCTGCATCTTCTTATAATAGCAAGTAAAGTTTTCCTATCGTTCTCTTTATTCTTTCCTACACTTCATGTATAATATGGCTTTTTCCCAATTCTCCCATTTCCTATAGTAGGCCTCCAGCTTATCTTTTTGAATATGACAGAGTTTTTCCATCTTTCTAATCTGCTCCACTCTTTCTATCCAGTCCTCTTCCTTCGGCACCTCCATTCTCCACCAGAATTTGGGTATCAGACCTTTTGCAGCGTTTAGATACCATATCCCTGATTTTTTATATTTATTCACGGTTATATCCATATTATGCAAGATACATACTTCTGGGTCTAGCCCTAGGTCTATTTCAGTTATCTTTCCTATCAAATGGGTTATTGTCTTCCAAAATACCTGGATTTGTGGGCATCCCCACCATATATGGTATACCGTACCCATTTCTCCACATCCCCTCCAACACAGCGGTGAATTCTCTCCACACATCCTATTTTCTACATTTGGTGTAATGTGCCATCTTTTCAAACACTTATAGTTCATTTCTACTTCTCTCATAGAAATGTTTTCGTGAGTTAATCTGTATATTCTCCTCTGTTTTTCCTCATCTATCACAACTCCCATATCAGTTTCCCATTTCGCTATATATGTTGGCTTTGTGTTTGTGTCTAATTCAGTGAGTATTTTATAAACTCTAGCAATCCCATGTTTCCCATCACCTTGTGTCCCCAATACCTTTTCAAACAAGTTCCAATTATCTCTTGTCCTTAAAGGTTTTGGAAGACTTCCAACAAAACACCTCAATTGAAAATACCGCCACTCGTCTAATTTAGTGAAAATCTCTCCCTTTTTTTTTTCCAATTCCTTCAATGATCCTAGTTTACCCTCCACCAAAATATCTCTTAATTGGACCTCATCTTTTTTAAACCACCTACCTCCTATTTCTTCTCTACCTGGGGGAAAGAACTCTGTGGCATCAATGTTGAGTTAAAAGCCCATTTCATACTTTGAATGTTTTAAAGACTTGGGATAATTTACATAAAAGTGTATGTATTTACATTGTCATTTAAACCCCTATACTGTGTTGTGTGTTGGCACCCATATCACTCTACCTAAGTTTGTTCCACTGAGTTTGTTCTCAATTCTCACCCTGCTTTTCTTATGGTTATACACCCAATCTATAGTTCTTGCTAGTATTACTGCTTTGTAATATCTTTCGAAGTCTGGGAGCCCTAATCCACCTCTCTCTTTCCTTCTACTCAGCAACTCATATGATACTCTTGGCTTTTTATTCCTCCATATGTACCTTATCAATTTCTTAATTACTTTAAAAAAGGTTTCTGGGAGTTTAATTGGGATCATCTGAGATCTATACAGAATTTTTGGTGCTATTACCATTTTTACCAGATTTATACGCCCTTTCCATGTCGGGCCTCCTCCTTCCAATATTTTTAATTCCTCTCTAATCTCGTTTATCAATGAAATATAGTTTAGTTTATATAGATGTTTATATGAAGCTGTGAGTTTTACTCCTAAGTATTTTATATCTCTATATTTCCATTTAAAGGGAAATTCCTTTTGTATCTTTTCTTTAATTTTTTAAAATATTTATATTTAGAATCTCCATTTTTGTTGGATTGATCTTTAAATTTGACAATTCCCCATATTCCTTTAATAGCTTCAATAAGTTTGGAAGTGTTATCCTGGGATTTCCTACATAGAACAACAAGTCATCCGCAAAGGCAGCAACTTTATGTTCTGTGTCCCCTATCTGGATTCCCTCTACATCTCTGTTCAGCCCTAATGTTGACAACAGTGGTTCTAATGATATAACATACAGCAATGGGGACAATGGGCATCCCTGTCTTGTTCCATTTGACATCTCAATGGGTTCTGACCTCTCCCCATTTACCACAATAACCGCAGAGGGGTATCTGTACAACATTCCTATACACTCTCTCATTCTAGGCCCAATTCCCAGAGCTTCAAGGGTATCCATCATGAATCTCGAGTCCACTCTGTCAAACGCTTTCTCAGCATCGATCGAGAGTAGCACTACCGCTTCTTTTCCCTTTTTACTTTTTTGGACTAACATCAGTGATCGTAACCCATTATCTTTGCCCTCCCTCCCTGGGACAAAGCCCACTTGGTCCTCATGTATCCATTCAGGCATTAGTTTTCAATCAATTTGCTAAGACCTTTGCGTATAGCTTAGGGTCAATAATGAGATAGGTCTATAGCTCGAACACTGGGAGGCGACCTTTCCCTCTTTTTGATTGAGCACCACATGAGCTTGTAGCGATTCTCTTCTTACTTCCATCTCTCCACCTAGAGCATTCATATAGTTTCTAAGTTTTGGTACTAATATTTAACTGTAATTTTTATAGTATCTCACTGTATAGCCGTCTGGTCCTGGACTTTTGCCTGATGCTGTATTTTTTAATGCTATTTTTATTTCTTCCTGTGAGATTTCTGCATCTAGGGAGTTCAGTTGTTCCTCTTAATTTTAATAACCCAGCCATCTCCAAATATTTCTTTTTTGATTCTTCTCACTTTCTATATTTTCTAATCCTTCCAGGGGGCTTATATTATACAATTTCCTATAATATTCCATGAAAGCTTTGGTGATTTCTTTATTTGAATGTACCAGATCCCACTTAACATTTATTTTTTCTATATAATTTCTATTTTTCTTTTTCCTCAGGGCTCTCATGAGATACTTTCCAGGTCTTTCTCCCCATCTGTATCTCTCACTCAAAACTCTATTATATACTCTTCTCCTCTCCTCTTCCATCACCCCTTCCAGTTCTTCTTTCTTTTTTTTTAATCTTCAACTCTATTTCTTTTGTTATTCTGTTCTTATGTATTTGTTCTAATTTACTTATTTCTTCTAAGAGCCCACTTATTTTTTCTCTTCTTTCTTTTTTGCCCCAATCGCTATCAATACTCCTCTTATATATGCCTTATGAGATTCCCACTCTGTGGCCGTTGATACCTCACCTGTCTCATTCTCCTTAAAAAAGCGTTCGATCTCCTCACCTATTTTCTGAGCAATATCCTTTTCAAATAAGAGTGTCTCGTTCAATTTCCATCCCAGCCCTCCTATTATCTTCCTTCCCCATTCCATTTTCATAATAACTGGGGCGTGGTCTGATAGAGACGTTGTCTCTATCCCTACCTGAATCAGATGTTCAATTAATTGATGTTCTATTAATATATGATCTAATCTTGAGTACCTCTTATGCATTTTTGAGAAAAAGGCGTAGTCCCTATTTTGCATATGTGTGATTCTCCAGGCATCTACCAGTTGACTTACATGTAATTCTTTTTTCAATAGTTTCAGGGCCCTACATCCTTCTCTCTGTGTATGGGAAGTGGCATCTTTTTGTGGGTCCATACAAAAGTTAAGATCTTCTGCCAGAATCAGACGTCCTTTTTTAAAATCCATCAGCTTCCTCAACACTTTTCAAATACGCCTCCGGCCTTATATTAGGACAATAGATATTAGCCAGTGTACACTCCATCTCCTGTAGCTTGCCCTTTAAAAACAAAAATCTCCCCTCTGGGTCTGTTTTTCTATCTTCCAACTCAAACCTAATATTCTTTGCCAACCATATTGCTACACCTTTTGCTCTTTTAACCGGTGAGTCTGCATAATACTATGTTGGATGGTATCTAGATTTTAACTTAACATTTGATTTTATCTCAAAATGTGTCTCCTGTAAGAATATCACTGAGGCTGCCCTATGATGTAGTTCTTTAAATAATCTAAATCTTTTCCCAGGACAGTTCAACCCGTTTACATTAAATGTTATAAACTGTATCTCTTCCATCTTCCTTGGGTCTCCCCTTTTCTCCTCCATCTATATTTTTTTCTCTCTCTGTTTGTTCTTTTTCTCTTCCTTTCCTCTCCTTCCCTTCTTCTTCCTCCCTCTCTCTTACTTTTATATCTTCATATATATGTGTGTGTGTGTGTGTGTGTGTGTATATGTGTGTGTGTGTGTGTGTGTAATATATATACATGTGTATGTGTAATATATATACGTGTGTGTGTGTGTAATATATACAGTCAGGTCCATAAATATTGGGACATCGACACAATTCTAAAATTTTTGGCTCTATACACCACCACAATGGATTTGAAATGAAACGAACAAGATATGCTTTAACTGCAGACTGTCAGCTTTAATTTGAGGGTATTTACATCCAAATCAGGTGAACGGTGTAGGAATTACAACAGTTTGCATATGTGCCTCCCACTTGTTAAGGGACCAAAAGTAATGGGACAGAATAATAATCATAAATCAAACTTTCACTTTTTAATATTTGGTTGCAAATCCTTTGTAGTCAATTACAGCCTGAAGTCTGGAACACATAGACATCACCAGACGCTGGGTTTCATCCCAGGTGATGCTCTGCCAGGCCTCTACTGCAACTGTCTTCAGTTCCTGCTTGTTCTTGGGGCATTTTTTCTTCAGCAAGTTAAATGCATGCTCAATCGGATTCAGGTCTGGTGATTGACTTGGCCATTGCATAATATTCCACTTCTTTCCCTTAAAAAACTCTTTGGTTGCTTTTGCAGTATGCTTTGGGTCATTGTCCATCTGCACTGTGAAGCGGCGTCCAATGAGTTCTGAAGCATTTGGCTGAATATGAGCAGATAATATTGCCCGAAACACTTCAGAATTCATCCTGCTGCTTTTGTCAGCAGTCACATCATCAATAAATACAAGTGAACCAGTTCCATTGGCAGCCATACATGCCCACGCCATGACACTACCACCACCATGCTTCACTGATGAGGTGGTATGCTTAGGATCATGAGCAGTTCCTTTCCTTCTCCATATTCTTCTCTTCCCATCACTCTGGTACAAGTTGATCTCGGTCTCATCTGTCCATAGGATGTTGTTCCAGAACTGTGAAGGCTTTTTTAGATGTCGTTTGGCAAACTCTAATCTGGCCTTCCTGTTTTTGAGGCTCACCAATGGTTTACATCTTGTGGTGAACCCTCTGTATTCACTCTGGTGAAGTCTTCTCTTGATTGTTGACTTTGACACACATACACCTACCTCCTGGAGAGTGTTCTTGATCTAGCCAACTGTTGTGAAGGGTGTTTTCTTCACCAGGGAAAGAATTCTTTGGTCATCCACCACAGTTGTTTTCCGTGGTCTTCCGGGTCTTTTGGTGTTGCTGAGCTCACCGGTGCGTTCCTTCTTTTTAAGAATGTTCCAAACAGTTGTTTTGGCCACGCCTAATGTTTTTGCTATCTCTCTGACGGGTTTGTTTTGTTTTTTCCGCCTAATGATGGCTTACTTCACTGATAGTGACAGCTCTTTGGATCTCATCTTGAGAGTTGACAGCAACAGATTTCAAATGCAAATAGCACACTTGAAATGAACTCTGGACCTTTTATCTGCTCATTGTAATTGGGATAATGAGGGAATAACACACACCTAGCCATGGAACAGCTGAGAAGGCAATTGTCCCATTACTTTTGGTCCCTTAACAAGTGGGAGGCACATATGCAAACTGTTGTAATTCCTACACCGTTCACCTGATTTGGCTGTAAAGACCCTCAAATTAAAGCTGACAGTCTGCAGTTAAAGCACATCTTGTTTGTTTCATTTCAAATCCATTGTGGTGGTGTATAGAGCCAAAAATGTTAGAATTGTGTTGCTGTCCCAATATTCATGGACCTGACTGTATACGTGTGTACGTGTGTACGTGTGTGTGTGATATATATCATCTTTACCATATAGATGAGGATAGAATGGAGATCTTCTGGAAGAGATGGGAAAAATGGGAAGATTGTAGAAGATCAAATCAATATATACAGGTGAAACGCGAAAAATTAGAATATCGTGCAAAAGTTCATTTATTTCAGTAATGCAACTTAAAAGGGGAAGCTAATATATGAGATAGACTCATTACATACAAAGCAAGATAGTTCAAGCTGTGATTTGTCATAAATGTGATGATTATGGCTTACAGCTCATGAAAACGACAAATCCACAATCTCAGAAAATTAGAATATTACATGCAATCAATAAAACAAGGATTGTACATAGAACAATATCGGACCTCTGAAAAGTAGAAGCATGCATATGTACTCAGTACTTGGTTTGGGCCCCTTTTGCAGCAATTACTGCCTCAATGAGGCGTGGCATGGAAGCTATCAGCCTGTGGCACTGCTGAGGTGTTATGGAAGACCAGGATGCTTCAATAGGGGCCTTCAGCTCTTCTGCATTGTTCGATCTCATGTCTCTCATCTTTCTCTTGGCAATGCCCCATAGATTCTCTATGGGGTTCAGGTCAGGCGAGTTTGCTGGCTAATCAAGCACAGTAATCCCACAGTCATTGAACCAGGTTTTGGTGCTTTTGGCAGTGTGGGCAGGTGCCAAGTCCTGCTAGAAAATGAAGTCAGCATCCCCATAAAGCTCGTCTGCGGAAGGAAGCATGAAGTGCTCCAAAATCTCCTGGTAGACGGCTGTGTTGACCCTGGACTTAATGAAGCACAGTGGACCAACACTAGCAGATGACATGGCTCCCCAAATCAGCACAGACTGTGGAAACTTCACAATGGACTTCAAGCATCTTGCAGCGTGTGCCTCTCCATTCTTCCTCCATACTCTGGGTCCTTGGTTTCCAAATGAGATGCAAAAGTTGCTCTCATCAGAAAAGAGGACTTTAGACCACTGAGCAACAGACCAGGTCTGTTTTTCTTTAACCCAGGTAAGACATCTGACGTTGTTGTTCAGGAGCGGCTTGACAAGAGGAATACGACATTTGAAGCCCATGTCCAGGATCCGTCTGTGTGGTGGCTCTTGATGCACTGACTCCAGCCTCAGTCCACTCCTTAGGAAAAGGCCATTGAAAAGTGTTGGGGACTTTCACGACAATCCTCTCCAGGCTGCGGTCATCCCTGCTACTTGTGCACCTTTTTCTTCCACACTTTTCCCTTTCACATAACTTTCTATTAATGTGCTTTGATACAGCACTTTGGGAACATCCAACTTCTTTTGCAATTACCTTTTGAGACTTTCCCTCCTTATGGAGGGTGTCAATGATGGTTTTCTGCACAACTGTCAGGTCAGCAGTCTTTCCCATGATTGTGATTCCTACTGAACCAGACTGAGAGACCATTTAAAGGCTCAGTAACCCTTTGCAGGTGTTATGGCTTAATTAGCTGATTAGAGAGGGACACTTTGAGCGGAGAATATTGCACCTTTTCACAATATTCTAATTTTCTGAGATTGTGGATTTGGGGTTTTCATGAGCTGTAAGCCATAATCATCACAATTATGACAAATCATGGCTTGAACTATCTTGCTTTGCATGTAATAAGTCTATCTCATATATTAGTTTCACTTTTTAAGTTGCAATACTGAAATAAATTAACTTTTGCACGATATTCTAATTTTTCGAGTTTCACCTGTAGTATCCTTAAATAGAAAGATGAGAGGAAAAAAAACTAGAAAATAAGTCAAAAGTAGAATAATATTGTGAAAGACCCCAGGAAAGAAGAAAATAGAGAGCGGAACGGGGAGAAAGATGAGGGGAAGAGGGAAGGGGAGGATGCGGGGGTGGGGGGGAGATTTGGGGAAGGGATGTGGAAAATGTAAATTAGAATTGGTATAGGTTAAAATATTATGTATTAATCATGTAAACGTGTTTTTTTCAAGTGAATGTATGAATTGAGAATGGTAAAATCAATAAAATATGTATTTAATAACAGAAATAATAAAAATAAAATTCTTAAATATATCCAAAACCTCATGGGGTAATGAAGAGATATTTCCTCTGACATTACGTAATTTATACACGAGAAGGACATAACGACTGATTGAGCTTGCGAGCAAACACAGTGGAGGCTGAGTTACTATGTAATAAAAAGTTAGCCTTTGACCACCAAAGTGCTTTTTCAATTTTGTGGGACAATAGTGTATTCAGCTCTAGGCATTTTTGGGCAATCAATTGTCTATTTAATAGAGACGGATTACCGATATGACTCCTATAGTGGGATTCTAATTCCTTAGCAAGTGCCTGAATCTGTCTCCAACGTTCTTTATTTTTGGTAGTTGCCATACATATCAAGCGGCCTTGGAGAACCGCCTTGTGTACGACCCACAACATGGCGGAAGAAGTACTGGGATTGATATTTAGCTGAAAGTATTCCTGAATGGATGTAGCTACTTCCTGACAAGAGGTAGGATCTGTGAGTAAAGAAGCATTCAATCGCCAGGAATAAGGGGTGGTTGTTAGGCCTATAAAGGAAGTGGACAAAGATGCAATATTATGGTCTGACCAGGGACACAAATGGATCCTGGCATCTGTGGAGTTAACCAAAATAATCAGGGTTCAGTAGAGATAATCTAATCTGGCATAGGAATCATGGGGATGGGAATAAAAAGTAAAGTCCTTTGCCCTAGTGTTATGCGCCCTCCAACAGTCCGTTAATTGAAAAGAATACAGGAGTTTCATAAGAGATTTTGGTATTGCAGAGGTAAGAGTACTCCTCTCTATCATCGGATTGGCCACAAGGTTGAAGTCTCCGCCCACATACATATGGGATGAGGAACATTTTTCAAGAACACCAAAAAACTTAGAAAGAAAAGTAGCTTGAGCTGAATTTGGTGCATAAATATTAGCTGCAGTAATTTCCCGCCCTAGGAGAGTACCTTTAACCAGTTGCTGCCCAGCCTATGGCCAAATGGCGGCCAGGCTAACACTTCTTCCCTCCGGGAGAACACCATAGGGCGTCCTTCCTGGAACACACATTGCACATGCCCACAGGGCCGTGCTGTGGCGAGATCTATCACCGGTCGTGTACCTTGGACACGGCCGGTGACAGATCTGTGTACAGGGCCCGTTGCCAGTACCATGTGACCTGCTGTGACCAATAACAGCAGGTCACATGACAGTTGTATACAATTGATGGCTTCCTTTCATGCCATCAATTGTATACAAGTGTGTCTAGCTGCGAATGGTCACAGCGAAAACATGCAAAGGCTGGACAATAACAAACCAATCTGTGTCATGTGATTAGCTGTGGCCAATAACAACTAATAACAGCAAAAAAACTGAATGAATCGATTTCATTCAGTTAAATGCTTGCTTATAGCAAAGAAATTCTTTGCTATAATCAAATTGTGTGAAAAAAAAAAAAAATACTGATAACTTCCCCAACGCAGTACAATGTTACTATGGTAACATTATACTACTTTGATCATAGTGCAATATGAAAAAAAAACAAAATCTCAAAAAAGAGAAAAATTTATTTTATTATATTTTTCCCATTTAAGATATAAAAAAAAAAAACAATTAAAAAAAAGTTTTAAAAAATTATCTTTTTTTTCCGTACTGTCACCAGTCAGTGTCCCTGATCACCGCCACACCAGTTAAATGATGATGCTGTACTGCACTGGTGACAGTATGTAAAAAAAAAAATTTTTTTTTTTAATGTCTTAATTTTCTGCAAAATGACAAAAAAAATTACAACTTAAAAAAACTCGCCATGCCTCTTATAAAATACATGAGACTGTCTACTTTGCAAAAAGGGGTCATTTGGTGAATATCTGTACTGTTCTGACATTTTTGGGCCTCAAGAAATAAGATTGGCTGTCAGTACTTCAGGACTGATCAATTTTCATATATATCCCATTGTTTGTGAACTCTCTAACTTTCCAACAGAATAATAAATACTGATTTGAGCTATTTCACCAAAGAAATGGGCATAAATTTATGAAGAACAATTATTTGCTTGCAAACCTTTATAACAGAAACAAAGAAAAAAATGTTTTATTTTTAAACTTTTCAGTCTTTTTTTGTTAATTTAGCAAAAAATAAAAGCCCCAACAGTGATTAAATACCACCAAAAGAAAGCTCTAGTTGTGTGTACAAAATAACATTTAAGTTTGGGTAGTGGTGTAGTTGCATGACCACGCAATTGTCAAAGTGTGAGAGCATTGAAACCTTAAAATTGTCCTGGGCAGGAAGGGGTATGCCTGGTATTGAAGTGGTCAATAACAATAAACCTACTCTCCAGGTCCCTAAAGATCTGTGTTACCTCCATCGGGAAGGAATTGTGGAGAAAAATAGCTGTCCCCCTACTCTTAGAGGAGTGCAGTGATTAATAAACCTGTTTATACGTCTTGTGAAAAAAGGTGGGCTGTTTATCTGCTGCAAAGTGGGTCTCCTGCAACAGAATAATCTTAGCCCCTAGCCACCTATAATGGAGAAAAGCTTTGTTACGTTTATTCGGTGAATTAAAGCCCTGGACATTATGAGAAATGCAACAAATCACCATTTCATAACATTCAGAGAAGGGCATATGATCACCATATCATGGAAATATTTAGAGGAATCAAAAATTCCTCCCGGCAAATGTAAAAAAATAGCCCAGGCATCAATAAAGATAGCTATGACCGGTGCATACTCAGTAAATAGTACAACTACTGGATAAGACCAGAGAAATCATGCTTCAGGCAAATTGCAACCAATGAAAAAAAAAAAACAGACAGGTAAAAATAATAGTGGGGCTTGAGAAGCCACAAGTTTAACAACACAGAAAATTAACCATGGATCAGGAAGCCTATTTGACAAACCTGAAAAGATGGGCCAAAATGCCCCAAAACCCGCCGCTGAAAGACATGGGGATACGAAAAAACAGCTCAGCAAGGGGTGAGATGTGCATCTGACCATGAATAGCAATGGGTGTGGGGTAGAATTGCATCGGCCTAAATGGACCCAGCCTGCAGGCAATAAGAAAGTTAGAGACAGAATAATATCTCAATTAGAACATGCACATCAGGGCATAAACAGTGCCTCTTACATAAGAGAAACTCCACTCAAAATATCAACAGGGTGTTGTATATGAAAAATACGACGTGGGGACTGGAACCTCATGTATATAAGTTCACCATCACCCTGGTTCAAGCTTGACACATCTTCTATCACGACAAGGAAATGAAGTGTTCCAAATGGTAGAGTGGAAGGGGGCGTTAGGGCACAACCGCCTCTGCTAGGCCCAACTTCACCAGGATCTCCTGACCTTCCAAAGGAGTGGTAACCATATAAGTGGTCCCATTATGTGGAACGATCAATTTAAAAGGGAATCCTCATTTATATCTGATACAAGCAGAGGAGAGGGCAGCAGTAACCTCCTTCATTTTACATCTCTTCTCTAGGGTGGCTTGAGATACATCTGGGAATATCTGCAGCGGTGAACCATCAAGGGATATCATTGGGGTGTTACGAACCAATCTAAGAATCTCTTCCTTGACCAGGAAATCTTTCACGACCATATCCCGAGAGGATTTATCAGCAGGTGGTTTGGGATGCAAATCCCAATGGATACGATCACAGGCAAAAACTTGTGGGTCCTTATCTGGAAGCAGGGACTTAAATAGTTTAAGAATAACTGGAAAAAGTTTTGGGAACACAGCAAATATGTAGGTTGCTTCTGCGGTTATGTTTGTCCAAATCCTCCACCTGTGCCCGCAACTGATTAAAGGCCATAGACAAGAGATCATGATCCCTGGAAAGCTCGCCATAGGTCAATCCAAGTTCATCATGCTTAGTTTCCAAACGGTCAGTGCGGGCCCGCAGCACAGCAATTTCCTGGGATAGGACATTAGTGCTATTGTGAAGCTCGGACTGGAACTTTGCTGCCAATTTAGTGTACATAGAATCCAGGCTTTTGTCTAAATCTCTCTTTGTAAGTTATGAAGTATACTCACTGTTCCGTGTAGGAGTTATGGCTGCAGTGTCCTTTGAGAAGTGTGAAGGGGAAGAGCTGCCAGCGCCATCTTGAGCCATGCAGCACGGCTTCTGGGTCCACAGCAGGTAGTTTGTAAGATACTTTTGAGCGGTCCCCTTGCTCTTTTTCTGGATTGATGGCATATACCAGGCTCTCCCAGGGGTGATAAGAAGATTGGAGTTGAAAAATCGTGGCGAGCTGGCCCCAGAATGCAGGCTACAACCAAGGCAGTGGCAGAGCTCTCACTACCAATGTAATTCATTGATATTTGCAATCATTGTTACTGAATGAAAGTGATTCATTCAGACTTTTGTTGTGATTAGCTGTGATCACAGATGGGATACAGATGGGCTGTGATTGACCCTGTCTGTATCATGTGACTGCATTGACCAGTCACAGCTAGCAGCATAATTGTATACAATGGATGGCATGACAGTAAGCCATCCTGTCAGACACCGCCTGGCGGTATCTCTAGCAACCCACAGTGAGGGGTTCCTCAGGGTGCGGGCTCTAAGTCCCAATCTGCTTATTCACCAGGGCCCCTGATGGTGGGGATGGACTTCGAGCAGACTCAGACCAGGTCGCGACCCCAGAGTACGTTCGGCAGTGGTAGAGAGTACCGTCAGAGGTGTTCCGGGAATAGAGCCTGACGTGAAGAGGCTGGTAGGCCTGGCAGCAGGGATTGATCCGTGCGGGATGGATGGACAGTCAGCGTAACGTAAGGCGTAGTCAGACAGGATGGGTCAGCAACGTGCGGGCAGGGAGGTACCAGAGAAGCAGGCAGAGAATGGTCAGGGTCACGAGCTGGGTTCGGCAACTAACAGGCAGCGAGGTACCAGAGGATCAGGCAGGAGAGTGGTCAGGTCAAGCCAGGGGTCAAGCTTTAGACAATCAGCAGGGTCAGGATCAAGCAGAGGTCAGCAACAGGAAACTTCACAAATCAGATCACAGGAACAGGACAATAAGACAAAAAGGCAATTGAACCAACCTCCTGTCCAAATAGTGCGCCCTGCGCTGTCATTGGTGCCAGGCCCATGTCCGCGATCGCGAGTGCGCATGCGCGGCCGTTGCCGCGATGGCCCAGGTCCCGCTGCCCGCTGGCTAGAGCATGTCTGTGTTCTGCGCATGCGCCACCCGGCGTATCACGGCAGAACACCCGACCCCTGACACATCCATTGTATACAATTGACACATGATCTACTGTGATTGGCCACAGCAGTCATATGACACTGGCAACAGGCCAGTGTAGGGATATGTCATTGGCTGTGTTCCACGGACACAGCCGATGTTAGATTGCGCCCCACAGAGTCATATAACACCCAGTCACAATGAGGAGTATCCCGCCCGGCCGTCAATCTGCTATAGGCCGGGTGGGAAGGTGTTAACAACAGGTGCACTAGATGGACAACAATGAGATGACCCCCAAAACAGGAATGGTTTTATAGGTGGAAGCCACTGACATTTTGTTCCCTACTCATCTTTTCTGACTGTTTTTCACTAGTTTTGCATTTGGCTAGGGTCAGTGTCACTACTGGTAGAATGAGGTGATACCTGGACATTACAGAGGTTGCACAGGCAGTCCAACTCCTTAAGGATGGCACATCAATACGTGCCATTGCCAGAAGGTTTGCGGTGTCTCAAGAGCATGGAGGAGATTCCAGAAGATAGGTAGATATTCTAGGAGACCTGGCCAGGGCTATAGTAGATCCTTAACCTATCAGCAGGACCGGTATCTGCTCCTTTGTGCAAGGAGGAAGAGAATGAGCACTGCCAGAGCCCTACAAATTGACCTCAGGCAGGCCACTGGTGTGAATGTCTCTGACCAAACAATCAGAAACAGACTTCATGAAGATGGCCTGAGGGCCCGATGTCCTCTAATGGGCACTGTGCTCACTGACTGGCACCATAGAGCTCGAATGGCAGTTGCCATTGAAGACCAGAATTGGAAGGTCAGACACTGGTGCCCTGTGCTTTTCACAGATGAGAGCAGGTTCACCCTGAACACGTGACAGACATGAAAGGGTCTGGAGAAGCTGTGGAGAAATGTTATGTTGCCTGTAACATCGTTCAGCATGACCGTTTTGGTGGTGGGTTAATGATGGTCTGGGGAGGCATATCCATGGAGGGACGCACAGACCTCTTCAGGCGAGACAAACGGCACCCTGACTGCCATTAGGTATCGGGATGAAATCCTTGGACCCATTGTCAGACCCTAACTAATGCCGGTGCAGTGGGTCCTGAGTTCCTCCTGGTGCACGAAAACGCCCGGCCTAGTGTGGTGAGAGTATGCAGGCAGTTCCTGAAAGGATGAAGAAATTGATACCATTGAATGGCCCCATGCTCGAATGACCTAAAACCAAAAGAACACTCCTGGGATATCATGTTTCGGTCCATCTGACTGTCCAGGAGCTCAGTGACGCCCTGGTCCAGATCTGGAAGGAAATACCCCAGAGTACCATCCGTTGTCTCATTAGGAGCATGCCCCGACATTGTCAGGCAAGCATACAAGCATGTGGGGGCCATACAAACTACTGAGTACCATTTTTAGTTGCTGCAATTAAATTTCAGTAAAACTAGACTAGCCTGCTGCATCATTTTTTCACTTTGATTTTCACAGTGTTTTTTAATTTAGTCCGCTGTTGGTTAATAATTTTAATTTCCATCAAACAATGTGGCATCCGTACATTCCTAACACATTACCCAGTCCATATCAGAATAGCTATCCAGCATGATATATTTCCCTATTGAGATCTGATGTGATTTCAAAGAGTTCCATTAATTTTTTTGAGCAGTGTATATAAAGTGTGAGCTGGAGTTTGGCTTCAATTTGTTAGTGGTTCTAAATCTGCTAATACATTTAACACTACCCTCCTCCCAGACTGAAAATGGTGCTGTCTGCTGTGCCCCCGTTACTCATTGCTCCAGAGTTGTGTCTTGCTAAAACAGGACGTGTGTTACTGGCCAGATCACCAGGTGAAAACAGAGGGAAAAAGCAAAAACACATTTTTGGGTTTAATACCACTAACTTTCACTGCCATGGCCAGCGATGAAGGTGGTTATTGGGGGAGGTTAACATTCACTGCTATGACTAACATGACCAGCAATGGTAGGCATTATTGGGGATTAGCTTTCACTTCCATGACCAGCATTGGGGGTTTCCAGTGACCACCAATATGGGGGTGGGTGGGGGCGTTATCCTTCATTGCCAGTAACCCCCAAAGCGGAGGGAAATTTCAGTGACCACCAATGTGGGGGGGGGGGGGGAGGCCAGTATTTGTACTGACACCAGTGCTGTGGGGCTATTATTGTATTAAAGGTGTCCACTGTCACCATTGTTGGGGGTTATTGTGTCCACTGACACCAATGCTGGGGTTATTACTATGACCACTGACAGCAATGATGGGTGGGTTTTATTGCATCACTGACATTAATGCTGTGTTCACTTGCATCAGTGTTGGGACTTGTTATTGCACTCACTAATAACAATGATGGGGATTACTGCAACAAGCTGCAAAAAGTGCAGTAGAACCCAAATTTTTGGGTGTTGGGAGTGCAAAAGTGCACTGCTATTTTGTGGCCCTCTGGAAGTATCTGTGGCCGCATTTCAGGCCCTCTAGAATTTTTAGGTTAACCACCACTGGCCTATAGGGTAGGACACAACCTTGTGTCAGTCATATTGTTCTTGGAGACTGTTGTAGGATTGCTGTATAGATACGGATAACGTCTCAGAGTCCCTGGCAGAGTAGGAGATCTGATGCAGTTACTATGTATATATAGTTAGAATTTTGTATAGAATAGGGAAAGATCAGATATTTCTTGTTGTCTGTCACTTCTGGAGTGATTCGCCCTCTTTATTTGTCCTGGTGACCATTGTCATGGATAATGATATTAATGGGAAACCCCGTAGCTTATAGTTATCACCAAAACGGATAGTGAGGGGTCAACTTCTAGAGGTTATAACTATTCCGATGACAACTAAGAAGAGCATTATCCACATGTTGAGGGATTTCCTCTCATTTCCCATTGTGTCTGTGAGACATGAAGTAAAGGGAAATCTCTTCAATGAGACAAACAGAACAAAATAAATAGTTGGGATTTTAGACATTCCCTGCAAAACTAAACAAAACTCTTTTGAAAAAACATTATAGCAGCTCCCATATTTCTCACGATTGGTTTACTCTTAAATGGAAAACTACATCTTCAAGGCAGCAGACAAAACTGCTGACTGTTCTTACTCTCCTTGCCCAGCCCAACTGCTCACCAATTGGTTGACACATTAAGGAGAGAGAGTTAGTGATTTCATGCTGAGGAAAGTTCATATGTAACCATTTGGTAAGCAGGTAGAGCAAGCAGAAGGAGAGTAGGCAATGGGGACTGGACCTGTTAGTCTCAGACTGTCAGAGTATTGAATTGAAACAGTCTGGGCATATGGGACTGCCTCCAAAGAAAGCCACCATCAATCCCAGTACCTTCATGCAGAAGCAAGTTGAAAAGTGAGACAAGGACCATAGGTCCTGCATCTTAGATCGGATGGTCCAAAGCTTCCTGGGGAAGCAAAATGTGTTTCAAGACTGTGGACAGTACACAAATTGTTAGCCTGCCCTGTCTGCCAACTGCTCCTGCACAAGCAAATAATCCACAAACCCAAGAAATGGGGGTCCCCTGAGCTCAAAGGAGAGCCAACACCAGGGCCAACACATTAGTAAATACCCATGTTGTGGAAAGACTAAGGGGCAGAGTCCCAAACTGAAAATGCTGTTGCCCTACAGCAGTGTTTCTCAACTCCAGTCCTCATGGACCCCCAACAGGTCATGTTTTCAGGATTTCCCTCAGATGAAACAGCTGTACTAAGGCAGTGAAACTGATCAAATCACCTGTGCAAAATAATGGAAATCCTGAAAACATGACCTGTTGGGGGTCCATGAGGACTGGAGTTGAGAAACACTGCCCTACAGCAAACTGCAGATGGCGCTAACAGCCTGAAGGTGGTCATTTTAAAAAAGCCTGAAGATGGCCATTGGTTTCAAGATACCATACATACGATGCTAGGCTGCCAAAAAGTTTCACACATGTGGTATCCCCATACTCAGTAGAAGTAGCCAAATGTGTTTTGGGGCGAATTCCACATATACCCATTGCACGTGTGAGAAATGTCTCATTAAAATGACAACTTTGTGTATATATAAAAAAAAAAAAAAAAGCCATTTTCCAAAAACGTGGCAAAAAAGAAAAACTTCTGTGGACTCAACATGCCTCTCAGCATGTAGTTGGAGTGTCTATTTTCCAAAAAGGGGTCATTCGGGGGGTGTTTGCACTGCCCTGGCATTTTGTAACCTCAAGAAATATTATAGGCAGAAAGTAAAAGCTGCATAAATTCCAGTATATACACAGTTAGGTCCAAATATAACTGGACACAGCCACAATTTTAGTTTTTTTTTTTTCAGGTATTAGTTATAGTTATATAATGGATATGGGCTAAAAGTGCACACTCTCAGGTTTAATTTGTACATCCAAATTGGAGGAGGGGTTTAGGAATTAGATCAATGCTTTTTTTTTGATCCAATGCTTTACATTGTAGAGTAGAGATGTGGTGTCTTATTGACCCCATATCTCTCCATAAAGAGGACCTGTCACTAATTATTTCTATCACCATGCATGCATTTAAAAAGGACAGTGCAAAAAAAAAAAACCCATTAAATAAGTTTAAAGTGCCCCCGTCCCCCCGTGCTCGCACATAGTGGTGAATGCATACGTAGGCCATGCCCACATATGTAAATGATGTTCAAACCACACACGTGAGGTATTGCCACGAACGTCAGAGCAAAAGCAATAAATTCTAGCACTAGGCCTCCTCTGTAACTTTACACTGCTAACCTGTAGATATTTTTAAAGCATCACCCATGGAGATTTTGAAGTACCACAGTTTCACACAATTCCACGAGCATGCGTAATTTTAAAGGTTGACAAACTGGGTATCTCTTTACTCGCCGTAACATCCTCTTTCATATTTTACAAACAAATTGGGGTATATATTGTTTTTTTTTTCTTAATCAAAGTTTATTTTTTTCCAAAAAATATATATCCATTTTTAAAAACTGCAAATTTCGGCTTTGGTATTTGGCCAAGTGCATTTTGATTTTTTGGGTTCGGCATCAAAATTTTCATTTCGGTGCACCACTATTCCCCGTGCATATAATATTCAACATACACATCAAAAATATTCCATTAATAATGTCCACCATAAAAATCAATTAATACGTGTATCTCTTTAATGTTCACCATGAAGTGCTCTTCCACCTCCAAATGTATTAAATAAACTCACCAGTGCTCCTGGTTGGTAATGTAAACCAGCTGATAGCATATGAACTCTGGAAGCAGCGATCTGCAGCTTCACAGATCCACCTTGCAAGAGATCCCGCAGAATAGGTATTCACTTCAGCTCAAATAATCACATAAGTGAGGAAGAAAAAGGGAACCTCCCACAGCATAAAACCATTTAAAATCTTTATTGCATAAACAATTTGCCAAATTAACATTTACATGTCGCCACTGAGGTATACAGGCATAGTCATCAAAGCCAGGTTGTCTCCGGCTGCTATCTCCAAGCCACAAGCACAAACCCTACCATACGTTGCGATGTCACATCCAGGCCCCGCCCTAGGCGTTTCATCCTCCAGGGGTGGACATTTTGGTAGTAGAAGAGCGCTTCATTGTCAACATTAAGCTACACGGATTATAGATAGATACATACATATACACATAGATACACTTATTTTTCACAGATATCACATATTATTGGATCACGATTATATAAACTTAATATTTATTTGGAAACTTGTATATTGCATGCAACACTTTATTAGTGTGTGTGTATGTATATATATATATATATATATATATATATATATATATATATTTGTGGTGCACCGAAAGGAAAATTCTGGTGACGAAACCGAGAATTCAAAATGCACTTGGATGAAAACCGAAATGTGCAGTTTTTAAAAATGAATATATATTTTTTGGAAAAAAAAACTTTGATTACAAAAACAAACAAAACCAATATATACCCCAATTGTTTTGTAAAACATGAAAGAGGATGTTGCGGCGAGTAGATACCCAGCATGTCATGCTTTAAAATTGTGCACGCTCATGGAATGGCATGAAACTGCAGTACTTAAAAATCTCCATGGGTGATGCTTTAAAAATTTCTACAGGTTAGCAGTGTAAAGTTACAGAGGAAGTCTAGTGCGAGAATTATGTGGGCATGGCCTATGTATGCGTTCACCACTATGTGCGAGCACGTGGAAACTTTAAACTTTTTTAAAAAGAATGTATATAATGTTGTTTTTTTTTTTGCACTGTTCCTTTTCAAAAAAATTGTAATCACTTTTATTCTTATCACAAGAAATGCATGCATCCCTTGTGATATAAATAATTATTGAAAGGTCCTCTTTATGGAGAGATATGGGGTCAATAAGACCCCACATCTCTCCTCTGCAATGTAAAGCATTAGATCAATAAAAAACATTGATCTAATGCAGGGGTCCTGAAACTTTTTAAACAGGGGGCCAGTTCACTGTCCCTCAGACCGTTGGAGGGCCGGACTATAGTTTAAAAAAAAAAAAAAACAACTATGAACAACTGCGGACACAGTACAGGAGATGACCAGAGACTGCGGACATACAACGGCGGCGGGAATACTGGGCCAGCCGCTCCATAAGAAGCACAGACATTTCCCCCTAAGTGTGTCTTGTGGAGCAAAATAGTGCCCCATCATTGGTGTCAGTGGGAGGAATAGTGCCCCATCATTGGTGTCAGTGGAAAGAATAGTGCCCCATCATTGGTGTCAGTGGAAAGAATAGTGCCCCATCATTATTGTCAGTGGGAGGAATAGTGCCCCATCATTAGTGTCAGTGGGAAGAAACGTGCCCCATCATTGGTGTCAGTGGGAAGAAACGTGCCCCATCATTGGTGTCAGTGGGAAGAAACGTGCCCCATCATTGGTGTCAGTGGGAAGAAACGTGCCCCATCATTGGTGTCAGTGGGAAGAAACGTGCCCCATCATTGGTGTCAGTGGGAAGAAACGTGCCCCATCATTGGTGTCAGTGGGAAGAAACGTGCCCCATCATTGGTGTCAGTGGGAAGAAACGTGCCCCGTCATTGGTGTCAGTGGGAAGAAACGTGCCCTGTCATTGGTGTCAGTGGGAAGAAACGTGCCCCGTCATTGGTGTCAGTGGGAAGAAACGTGCCCAGTCATTGGTGTCAGTGGGAAGAAACGTGCCCCGTCATTGGTGTCAGTGGGAAGAAACGTGCCCCGTCATTGGTGTCAGTGGGAGGAATAGTGCCTCATCATTGGTGTTAGTGGGAGGAATAGTGCCCCAACATTGGTGTCAGTGGGAGGAATAGTGTCCCATCATTGGTGTCAGTGGGAGGAATAGTGTCCCATCATTGGTGTCAGTGGGAAGAATTGTGTCCCATCATTGGTGTCAGTGGGGAGAATTGTGCCCCATCATTGGTGTCAGTGGGAGGAATAGTGCTCCATCATTGGTGTCAGTGGGAGGAATAGTGCCCCATCATTGGTGTCAGTGGGAGGAATAGTGCCCCATCATTGGTGTCAGTGGGAGGAATAGTGCCCCATCATTGGTGTCAGTGGGAGGAATAGTGCCCCATCATTGGTGTCAGTGGGGGGAGGAATAGTGCCCCATTGTTGATGTCAGTGGGGGGAGGAAAGTGCCCCATCACTGGTGTCAGTGGGAGGAAAAATGCCCCATCATTAGTATCAGTGACATCAATGATGGGGCACTATTCCTCCCACTGACACCAATGACACTTAACTTGCTGAACCCTGCTCTAGCATGGTGCTGCTGCAGCCAGCATACCTGGTTGCAGCAGCACCATAAGCATGGCACACTTACCTGTCAGCTGTCCTTCACTCTGGCCTCCCCCTCACTTGATGTTCGCAGGGCTGCTCGGCTCCGCCTCCTTGCAGGTGATTGGCTGTCTGTGTGCCTTTCCTGAGCTACAGTTCTGGTGCCCAATCACCGGTGAGGAGGCGGAGCCGAGCGGCAGGAGTAAGGGAGTGGCCGGAGTGAATGAAGGAGAAGCGTTTCCTGGACGGGATCGTCGTGGGACTGGGACCGGAGCTAGGTAAGGTACAGCAGCCTACTGCCCACCCCTGTACTTAGTGTCCCTTCCTCGTGGAAAATACGCCCCTGCCAGCGGGCCGGATAAATGGCCCCGGCGGGCCGTAGTTTGAGGACCCCCGATCTAATGCTTTAAGAAAACAAAATGTCCAGAACCGGAAGTGACATCGCTCTGGTCCTCTAAGGGCATAAAGATGTGTGGCGGCCATCTTTCCTTCACTCATCTCTATGCCCAGCGCCTGGATAGATGGTTTCTCAGTAAAGACTGAACTATCGAGCAGTGGCCATGCAAAGGCAGACGGACGGACCGCGGTGAGGGGGGTTTTCAGCACCTGTACTGGTGCTTTTTTTCATTTCGGCCAACAGCCGAAAGGGGTGTTTTCGGCTGAAACGTTTCAGCCACTGGAATTTCGGTGCCTCCCTTATATATATATTTCGGCTGAAAACATTTCTGCCATTGGCCGATATGAAAATAAGCACCGATAAAGGTGCCGAAAATAACCCTGCCACCTCGCCACTCGGTGGTTCTCAGCTTTACCTGAGACACCACCGAACGATCCTGGCACTGGGCATAGAGATGAGTGAAGGAAAGATGGCCTCCACTCATCTCTATGCCCTTGGAGGACTGGAACGATGTCACTTCTGGTTCCGGCGCCTTGTAAACAAGCCCCCTTTCTTTCTTTTTTTTTTTTTTTTTTTTTTAAGCACTAGATCAATGCTTTTTTTGATCTAATGCTTTACATTGTGGTTGACCCCATATCTCTCCATAAAGAGGATCTGCCACTGCATTTTTTGTGATAGGAATAAAAGTAATCCAAATTTCTTTTTAACCTCCCTGGCGGTATGATTATTTCAGATTTTTGGTGCTGAAAGCGGTACCATTTTTTTGCATGGAAATATGTATTTTTTTTATTGTAGGCTGTAATTTTTAGGAAAAACTCACTGAAATCTGTCCGAACAAGAGTCTAGTAAACATATGATAAAATTTGAAACACAAAATCATAAATTATAATTTAATAAATAAAAATAAAAATAATATAAAAATAATAAAAAATTTAATTCAATAATATAATCAAACCAAAAACACTGAAATGTGAAATAGAGCGCCAAGTTCGCACATTGCTGAGCTCAGTCGCAAAATCGTTTTCAGTTTCTGATGACGAATTTCCCCCACGAATCATTATCACTCAATTCTGCTGATCTAAACCGCTTTTGACCTAAAGGGACACTTTTTGGACGCCATGGACATTTCTCAGTTTCCAGGCAGAAAGAACAGACAAAATGCAGGCAGGGCGCAGGACAAAGCACTAGGGACAATATGTATGTGAAATAGGTTGAAACAGCAATGTTTTACTGTGTAAAATGAAAAAAAAAAAAAGACATTTTTTAAAATTTTTAAATTACCCGCCGCCGCCGGCGGCGGCGCCCGTACGTCCCGACGTCACAGGGACAGGACACAGAATCGGCATCGGCCGGAGGAGATGGCCGGGGACGCTGCAGGGGACACATCGTGGGAGCGCAGGGTAAGGTAAGTGAAGAACACATGCCGGAGCAGTGCCGCATGGTATTCCCGAGTGTAGCTCGGGGTTACCGCTTTTGGTACTGAAATGTTACCCCGAGCTACACTCGGGAATACCGCCAGGGAGGTTAAAGGACAGCGAAAAAGAAAAAAAAATTAATATTTTTTTTTAAAAAAAGGTTAAATTGCCTCCATCCCCCCGTGCTCACACGTAGTGGTGAAAACATATGTAGGCCATGCCCACATATGTAAACGGTGTTCAAACCACACATGTGAGGTATCGCCACGAACAAGAGCCATGATTCTAGCACTAGACCTCCTCTGTAACGTTACACTGGTAACCTGTAGAAATTTTTAAAGAGTCACACATGAAGATTTTTAAATACCGTAGTTTGCTGCCATTTCACGAGCGTGCGCAATCTTAAAGCATGACATGTTGGGTATTTACTCGACATATCTTCTATAGTTTACAAAAAAATTTGGGTATTTATTGTGTTTTTGCTTTTTCAATCATTAAAGTGTATTTTTGTTCCAAAAAATATATATTAATTTTTAAAAATTGTTCATTTCGGTTTACCATATATATATATATATATATATATATATATACACACACACACACACATATACATACATACATACACACACACATATATATATATATATATACACACACACACACAAACACATACATAAATCACACACATACTTATATTACTATTCATATATTCAATGACCCTGCGCAACATTTGAATTGTGTATCACAAAAGTCTTCATAGACATACGGAAAGGAAAATTGCTTATCCAACATTGACTGGCAAACCTTTAAGGCTGATTAAGAAAGGACACTGCATGATCGTAAACACAGATGTATGAACGCATCCTCCAGTGAAATGTTTTGCTAGATTCTTGCATTCAATTCATTCAATGCATGCACAATCAAACCTGATGGAAATCAAAAGGCATGCACAAAGATCAAATGTAAATGTCCATTAAAACTTACATGATACTGTATCAGGGTACACAGGAATCAGCATTGAAGAAACGGCAAAAAAAAAAAAAAAAAAAAAGAAGAGATAATATGATCAGAACCTGAATAATGAGACTTTCTTGCACAGCAATCACTGATGAAATAAAGTGGAACACTTATGCTTGTATTTGTCTCACATGGTAGATAAAAGATATCATATCCAACAAATACTGTACAACCTCTGATTACTTCTGGCAGCAATAAGGGAATTAATTTTGCAATGGCTCATAGTATAAGCAGTGTTTTACAGATTAGGACAGCATGCCAACTACTGTATTCTAAAATACAGATCATTTTGTGGGTGCAAGCATAAAAATGCTGATTGTTATTTCATAATCAGTTGAAATAGTGAATGTGCATGCTAAATCTTTTCTTTTACCACTACCATTTACAGCTTTTGGCAATATCCTCCTTTTAAAAGGCCACAATGCCTGGAAAGTAAGGCTGCATTCACACTTGAGCGTTTTGTGCATGAATCTTGAAACACAAAAAAAAGCTCAAACGTAAAAAAATCAGTTGCTCTCTATGGTGCCTGTTCACACCTGATCACACAAACAGGCACCATAAAGAACAATTGATTATAGAAGTTTGAGCATTTTTGGAACTTCGAGCTACAAAACACTCAAGCGTGAATGCAGCCTTAGGCATGATTATTCTTTGCCTACACATATCTAAACCGGCATGAAAAAAAAACCTGCATCTGGCAACAAAGCAAAGGACACACCCTACTATTATGCCCCCCTTGAACTAGCACAAAATTGATACACACCAGGTTTTTCTTTCCCTGTTTACGTGCATTTGAAAATAACAGATGTAATAATTGAAAGTCTATGAAGGTTTAGTGCTTTATAATACGTCTCAAGTAGAGATGAGCGAATCGAAGTAGGCGAAGTGGAATTCGCTTCGAATATTAGAAAAATAAGCAGACTTCGGATGCGCGAATCGAAATTTTTCCTAAAATGAAGGCGACATGTGCGGCGACGGAGCGGGGATGTCTGGGAAGGCGCGCAGACAAGGCGCGCTGACCCATAATGCATTCATTCATGACATGTGATCGCATTAGCCAATCAGCAGCCAGCCAGCACTGTGTAATGGTCGAGCTATAAATGGCGGCCATTTTAGAATTCTCCATTTGCCTCCAGTCATTCAACAGAGGCAGACCTGGCTGTATTCAGGGAGAAAGTTAGGGACACAGAAACGTTACTCAGGGACACAGAATTGTTACTGAGGGAAACAGAATTGTTACTCAGGGACAGACACAGAATTGTTACTCAGCGACAGACACAGAATTGTTACTGAGGGACACAGAATTGTTACTCAGCGACAGACACAGAATTGTTACTGAGGGACACAGAATTGTTACTGAGGGACACAGAATTGTTACTGAGGGACACAGAATTGTTACTGAGGGACACAGAATTGTTACTGAGGGACACAGAATTGTTACTGAGGGACACAGAATTGTTACTCAGGGACACAGAATTGTTACTCAGGGACACAGAATTGTTACTCAGGGACAGACACAGAATTGTTACTGAGGGACACAGAATTGTTACTGAGGGACACAGAATTGTTACTGAGGGACACAGAATTGTTACTGAGGGACACAGAATTGTTACTGAGGGACACAGAATTGTTACTCAGGGACAGACACAGAATTGTTACTCAGGGACACAGAATCGTTTAATTAAAGAGTATGTCAGACAACATGCATAGGAGTGGCAGAGGAGGCAATGTTTTAGGAGCGAGCAGACGTAGCAGCAGAGGAAGGGGTCGAGGCAGCACTAGTCGCAACCAGAGGCCAGTGCTCCCGGTGTCATCCAGCGGTCGTGTCTCCACCGACAACCCTGCCATCATCGATTGGTTGGCTCGGTTGTCTTCCTCTTCCCAGGTCACCTCTGACACCTACAGCCAACGGTCGGTGGGTACGTCAGACACAACCGTTAGTTGGCATGGCCCGGGAGCAAGCCCACTGAAATCACGTGTCCTCGACCTGCCCCTGTCCTTTGGTGTTCCCTCACCAAGCGAAGTATCGTATGCTGTGGGCTCAGCCCCACTGTACAGTGAGGAAGAGCTAACAGAGGGCGGTCAGGAACGGGGGAGACATCCGCCTCTTCAGCAGCCAGGCGAAGAAGTAGTGGCGAGGAGAGTGGCTCGGTAGCCGGTCTAGAGACAGGTCTGTCTCCTGACCCACACGCAGCCGAGGGGGCTAGTAGTGAGGCGGAGACCCTAATTGATGATGATGAGGCTGATCGCACTTGGCAGCCTCGTCGTCATCAGGCTATTGCTTCCGCATCATCAGGAGAAGAGGGTGGCAGCTTGGCAGCGAGCAAAACAGTCGGTGGGTTGCCCAGGAGGCAGCAGGGTCGCAGCAGTGTCAGTGGAGGCAAACGGCCACGGAGTAGAGCACCAGCTCCACTGCAGCCTACCACCACGGCCAGTAGTGGTGTCGGTGTGCACGGAGGAAGTAGCAGTCAGCCAGTGAGGAGTATCGGGGGCAAAGTTTCCTACTCGGCGGTGTGGTAATTTTTTGTCAAGCCGCCCGAGGAAGTAAACGTAGCTGTATGTCGACTATGTGGCCAGAAAGTCAAGCGTGGCCAGGGGGCCCATGTTGGGACTACAGCGTTGCGGCAGCATATGCAGCGTCGCCATTTGGTGCCTGGGAAAATCGTGATAAAGATACGGCGGTTCTGCCCGCCCCAGCCCCCGCTCCATCACCCGCTCCGTTACTTGCTCCGTCACCCGACGTCAATCGCCCTCTATCAGCCAGTCAAGGCTCCAACACCTCTGCTGAGGGGAGTTGTCGCTCGTTGGCATCTTCCGCTCGTTCTGATGCTCCTTCTCCTGCTACTCCTCTTCACGGATTCCGTCAGCAGTCTTTCTTGGAATCCGTTTCCAAGAGACAACAGTTTGCAAGCACGCACCCGACGGTGCAAAAGCTGAACGTCCTCCTGTCCAAGTTGCTGGTGCTGCAGTCCCTCCCTTTCCAAGTGGTGGACTCAGCACCTTTCCGAGAAATTATGGCTTGCTCCGCGCCGCGGTGGAGAGTGCCAAGCCGTCATTTCTTCGCCAAAAAGGCAGTGCCAGCCCTGCATTCACATGTAGAAGAGATGGTGGGCCAGTCTTTGAGCATGTCGGTCTCTGCCAAAGTGCACGGCAGCGCCGACGTGTGGAGCTGTAACTACGGTCAGGGACAGTACATGTCATTTACGGCCCACTGGGTGAACGTGGTGCCGTCACAGCCGCACCAGCAACTTGGACAGGTCACGCCGCTTTTGCCTCCACGTTTGCACATCCTTGGTCCGGCAAAGATGTCCGCCTCTACCACCTCTTCTTCCGCCGTGTCCTCAGCCGCCACCCCCGTGCCAAGTCCCATTACCCGACCGGCATATCACATGTGCAGGCGCAACGGTGTCACGCTGTGCTGCACTTGGTATGCCTTGGCGAACGTAGTCACACAGGGGAGGAACTTCTCAGTGTAATGAACAGAGAAATCGACAGATGGCTGTCTCCGCGCAAACTGAAAATCGGAACCATGTTGACCGACAACGGAAAGAACATGGTGTCTGCTCTGCGTCAAGGAAGGTTGTGCCATGCGCCATGCATGGCTCACGTGTTCAATCTGGTTGTCAAGCGGTTCCTAAAATCCACCATCCCACTGCAAGACATCCTTAAAATGTCACGTAAACTTTGCATGCATTTCAGCCATTCCTACACCGCAAAGCACACCCTCCTTGAGCTGCAGCGGCAGAACGGAATTCCACAGCATCGCCTGATCTGCGACGTTGCAACAAGGTGGAATTCAACCCTACACATGTTAGACCGCCTTTACGAACAGCGAAAGGCCATCACCGATTTCCTGATGTTACAAGCGGATAAAGGTACTCCCCTGTGTAACTTCGATGTCAGCCAATGGCAGCTCATGCGTGACACCTGCCGCTTGCTCAGGCCCTTTGAGGAGGCCACGCTATTCGTGAGTCGGCAGGCCTATGGGATGAACGACGTCATTCCTCTGTTGCACGTCCTGGAACAAATGCTGTTAACAATGGCTGGTCAGGGTGCGGTAGACGTGGCGCACAGATCTCAACGCCACATGACCCCTGTGGGGGCAGGACAGGAAGAAGAGGAGGAGACAGAGGACCCAGACGCACCGTGGCAGTATGCTGTGGAGATGGAGGCAGGGAGTCCCTCGCATTCCTTGGCACAAATGGCCCATAGCATGCTCGGTTGCTTGCGTAGCGACAGCCGAATAATAACCATCAGACAGAGGGATGACTTTTGGCTGTCCACCTTGTTGGACCCTCGCTACCGTTCAAAAATGGTGGCCTTTTTCACACCTGCTGAGAGGGAGGCCAAAATAACGTACTATAAAAACCACCTAAGTAGTCAGTTGGTCTCTGCCTTTCTGCGCCAACGTCCATCCTCAGACACTGTGGGCCCTGTGCGCTCGCGTTCCGCTGCCATGGCAGCAGGGGAGGGGTGGGGTGGTAGGAGCAGTGGCAGCTCCACCAGCAGCGGCTGCCTCAGTCTGCAGTCGATGATGAGTAGCTTTCTTCACCAGCGCAGTGAGGAAACTACTAACCAGCCGCAGCAGCAGCAGCAGCAGCAGCATCAGGTGGACCTGGAGCAGGACCTCAAACAACAGGCTTGGGCCTACTTGGACAGCACCCTGCCAACCGAGGTAGACAATCCCCTTGACTACTGGGCAACGAAACTTGACCTTTGGCCCCAACTAGCTGAATTTGCCCTTGAAAGGCTGTCATGCCCGGCCAGTAGCGTGGCATCGGGGCGCGTGTTTAGTGCGGCAGGAGGTATTGTAACTCCGCGGAGGACACGACTGTCCACCCAAAGTGTGGAGAGACTCACGTTTGTGAAAATGAATCAGGCGTGGATTAGTCTGGATTTCAAACCACCAGTTCCTGACACAACTGACTAAATCCGCCATGAATCATGCCCCAAACATGTGCCACTTTCAGGTCTCCTCACACTGCTGGTGTGTTCCATTTTTTGTCATAGGGTGCTGGCAGATTACGGGCCTCCCATAGCTGCTGCCAGGCCCCTAATCTGCCATGGGCCCCTATACCGCCTCCTCATGCTGCTGCCAGGTCCAGAGTCTCTCATGGGTCCCTGTACGGCCTCCCATTGCTGCTGTCTCCATCGCCACACTCTGCCATGTGCCACTTTCAGGTCTCCTCACACTGCTGGTGTGTTCCATTTTTTGTCATAGGGTGCTGGCAGATTACGGGCCTCCCATAGCTGCTGCCAGGCCCCTAATCTGCCATGGGCCCCTATACCGCCTCCTCATGCTGCTGCCAGGTGCAGAGTCTCTCATGGGTCCCTGTACGGCCTCCCATTGCTGCTGTCTCCATCGCCACACTCTGCCATGTGCCACTTTCAGGTCTCCTCACACTGCTGGTGTGTTCCATTTTTTGTCATAGGGTGCTGGCAGATTACGGGCCTCCCATAGCTGCTGCCAGGCCCCTAATCTGCCATGGGCCCCTGTACCGCCTCCTCATGCTGCTGCCAGGTCCACAGTGTCTCATGCCATGTGCCACTTTCAGGTCTCCTCACACTGCTGGTGTGTTCCATTTTTTGTCATAGGGTGCTGGCAGATTACGGGCCTCCTATAGCTGCTGCCAGGCCCCTAATCTGCCATGGGCCCCTATACCGCCTCCTCATGCTGCTGCCCAGTCCAGAGTCTCTCATGGGTCCCTGTACAGCCTCCCATTGCTGCTGTCTCCATCGCCACACTCTGCCATGTGCCACTTTCAGGTCTCCTCACACTGCTGGTGTGTTACATTTTTTGTCATAGGGTGCTGGCAGATTACGGGCCTCCCATAGCTGCTGCCAGGCCCCTAATCTGCCATGGGCCCCTGTACCGCCTCCTCATGCTGCTGCCAGGTCCACAGTGTCTCATGCCATGTGCCACTTTCAGGTCTCCTCACACTGCTGGTGTGTTCCATTTTTTGTCATAGGGTGCTGGCAGATTACGGGCCTCCCATAGCTGCTGCCAGGCCCCTAATCTGCCATGGGCCCCTATACCGCCTCCTCATGCTGCTGCCAGGTCCAGAGTCTCTCATGGGTCCCTGTACGGCCTCCCATTGCTGCTGTCTCCATCGCCACACTCTGCCATGTGCCACTTTCAGGTCTCCTCACACTGCTGGTGTGTTCCATTTTTTGTCATAGGGTGCTGGCAGATTATGGGCCTCCCATAGCTGCTGCCAGGCCCCTAATCTGCCATGGGCCCCTATACCGCCTCCTCATGCTGCTGCCAGGTCCAGAGTCGCTCATGGGTCCCTGTACGGCCTCCCATTGCTGCTGTCTCCATCGCCACACTCTGCCATGTGCCACTTTCAGATCTCCTCACACTGCTGGTGTGTTACATTTTTTGTCATAGGGTGCTGGCAGATTACGGGCCTCCCATTGCTGCTGCCAGGCCCGTAATCTGCCATGGGCCCCCGTACCGACTCCTCATGCTGTGACGTTGCAACAAGGTGGAATTCAACCCTACATATGTTAGACCGCCTTTACGAACAGCGAAAGGCCATCACAGATTTCCTGATGTTACAAGCGGATAAAGGTACTCCCTGTGTAAGTTAGATGTGAGCCATTGGCAGCTCATGCGTGACACCTGCGCTTGCTCAGGCCCTTTGAGGAGGCCACGCTATTCGTGAGTCGGCAGGACTATGGGATGAACAACGTCATTCCTCTGTTACACGTCCTGGAACAAATGCTGTTAACAATGGCTGGTCAGGGTGCGGTAGACGTGGCGCACAGATCTCAATGCCACATGACCCCTGTGGGGGCAGGACAGGAAGAAGAGGAGGAGGTAGAGGAGGACATTGGTGCTCAGGAATTATTGAGTGAAATGTGTGGTTTTTCCACTCAGCGGACAGGAGTGGAGGAGCAGGAGCATCTGGTAGAGGAGGAGGAGGAGGAGACAGAGGACCCAGACGCACCGTGGCAGTATGCTGTGGAGATGGAGGCAGGGAGTCCCTCACATTCCTTGGCACAAATGGCCCATAGCATGCTCGCTTGCTTGCGTAGCGACAGCCGAATAATAACCATCAGACAGAGGGATGACTTTTGGCTGTCTACCTTGATGGACCCTCGCTACCGTTCAAAAATGGTGGCCTTTTTCACACCTGCTGAGAGGGAGGCTAAAATAACGTACTATAAAAACCACCTATGTAGTCAGCTGGTCTCTGCCTTTCTGCGCCAACGTCCATCCTCAGACACTGTGGGCCCTGTGCGCTCGCGTTCCGCTGCCATGGCAGCAGGGGAGGGGTGGGGTGGTAGGAGCAGTGGCAGCTCCACCAGCAGCGGCTGCCTCAGTCTGCAGTCGATGATGAGTAGCTTTCTTCACCAGCGCAGTGAGGAAACTACTAACCAGCCGCAGCAGCAGAAGCATCAGGTGGACCTGGAGCAGGACCTCAAACAACAGGCTTAGGCCTACTTGGACAGCACCCTGCCAACCGAGGTAGACAATCCCCTTGACTACTGGGCAACGAAACTTGACCTTTGGCCCCAACTAGCTGAATTTGCCCTTGAAAGGCTGTCATGCCCGGCCAGTAGCGTGGCATCGGAGCGCGTGTTTAGTGCGGCAGGAGGTATTGTAACTCCGCGGAGGACACGACTGTCCACCCAAAGTGTGGAGAGACTCACGTTTGTGAAAATGAATCAGGCGTGGATTAGTCTGGATTTCAAACCACCAGTTCCTGACACAACTGACTAAATCCGCCATGAATCATGCCCCAAACATGTGCCACTTTCAGGTCTCCTCACACTGCTGGTGTGTTCCATTTTTTGTCATAGGGTGCTGGCAGATTACGGGCTCCCATTGCTGCTGCCAGGCCCGTAATCTGCCATGGGCCCCTGTACCGCCTCCTCATGCTGCTGCCAGGTCCACAGTGTCTCATGCCATGTGCCACTTTCAGGTCTCCTCACACACTGCTGGTGTGTTCCATTTTTTGTCATAGGGTGCTGGCAGATTACGGGCCTCCCATAGCTGCTGCCAGGCCCCTAATCTGCCATGGGCCCCTGTACCGCCTCCTCATGCTGCTGCCAGGTCCACAGTGTCTCATGCCATGTGCCACTTTCAGGTCTCCTCACACTGCTGTTGTGTTCCATTTTTTGTCATAGGGTGCTGGCAGATTACGGGCCTCCCATTGCTGCTGCCAGGCCCGTAATCTGCCATGGGCCCCTGTACCGCCTCTTCATGCTGCTGCCAGGTCCACAGTGTCTCATGCCATGTGCCACTTTCAGGTCTCCTCACACACTGCTGGTGTGTTCCATTTTTTGTCATAGGGTGCTGGCAGATTACGGGCCTCCCATAGCTGCTGCCAGGCCCCTAATCTGCCATGGGCCCCTGTACCGCCTCCTCATGCTGCTGCCAGGTCCACAGTGTCTCATGCCATGTGCCACTTTCAGGTCTCCTCACACTGCTGGTGTGTTCCATTTTTTGTCATAGGGTGCTGGCAGATTACGGGCCTCCCATTGCTGCTGCCAGGCCCGTAATCTGCCATGGGCCCCTGTACCGCCTCCTCATGCTGCTGCCAGGTCCACAGTGTCTCATGCCATGTGCCACTTTCAGGTCTCCTCACACACTGCTGGTGTGTTCCATTTTTTGTCATAGGGTGCTGGCAGATTACGGGCCTCCCATAGCTGCTGCCAGGCCCCTAATCTGCCATGGGCCCCTATACCGCCTCCTCATGCTGCTGCCAGGTCCACAGTGTCTCATGCCATGTGCCACTTTCAGGTCTCCTCACACTGCTGTTGTGTTCCATTTTTTGTCATAGGGTGCTGGCAGATTACGGGCCTCCCATTGCTGCTGCCAGGCCCCTAATCTGCCATGGGCCCCTGTACCGCCTCTTCATGCTGCTGCCAGGTCCAGAGTGTGTCATGGGTCCCTGTACGGCCTCCCATTGCTGCTGCCAGGAGGCAGCAGGGTCGCAGCAGTGTCAGTGGAGGCAAACGGCCACGGAGTAGAGCACCAGCTCCACTGCAGCCTACCACCACGGCCAGTAGTGGTGCCGGTGTGCACGGAGGAAGTAGCAGTCAGCCAGTGAGGAGTAGCGGGGGCAAAGTTTCCTACTCGGCGGTGTGGCAATTTTTCGTCAAGCCGCCCGAGGAAGTAAACGTAGCCGTATGTCGACTATGTGGCCAGAAAGTCAAGCGTGGCCAGGGGGCCCATGTTGGGACTACAGCGTTGCGTCAGCATATGCAGCGTCGCCATTAGGTGGCCTGGGAAAACCGTGATAAAGATACGGCGGTTCTGCCTGCCCCAGCCCAGGGTTCCATTTTGTCATAGGGTGCTGGCAGATTACGGGCCTCCCATTGCTGCTGCCAGGCCCGTAATCTGCCATGGGCCCCCGTACCGACTCCTCATGCTGCTGCCAGGCCCGTAATCTGTCATGGGCCCCTGTTGTCGCTTGTTGGCATATTCCGCTTGTTCAGATGCTCCTTCTCCTGCTACTCCTCTTCACGGATTCCGTCAGCAGTCTTTCTTGGAATCCGTTTCCAAGAGACAACAGTTTGCGAGCACGCACCCGACGGTGCAGAAGCTGAACGTCCTCCTGTCCAAGTTGCTGCTGCCAGGCTCGTAATCTGTCATGCGCCCCTGTACCGCCTCCTCATGCTGCTGCCAGGTCCAGAGTGTGTCATGGGCCCCTGTACCGACTCCTCATGCTGCTGCCAGGTCCAGAGTGTGTCATGGGTCCCTGTACGGCCTCCCATTGCTGCTGCCAGGCCCGTAATCTGCCATGGGCCCCCGTACCGACTCCTCATGCTGCTGCCAGGCCCGTAATCTGTCATGGGCCCCTGTACCGCCTCCTCATGCTGCTGCCAGGTCCAGAGTGTGTCATGGGTCCCTGTACGGCCTCCCATTGCTGCTGTCTCCATCGCCACACTCTGCCATGTGCCACTTTCAGGTCTCCTCACACTGCTGGTGGTTTCCATTTTTGTCATAGGGTGCTGTATGGCCTCCCATTGCTGCTGCCTCCACCGCCACACTGTGGCTCCACACTCTGGTTTTGGCCCCGTGACTGCCCAAATGAGTGAAGTGTGCGGTGATTCTAAGATCGACGGCACTCATCTGCATGTCATACTGACTGTCAGTATTATTTCTCTTCCCCAGCAGACTCCAAGGGCATTTAAATTAAAGGTACAGTGTTCTGCACTAATATAAAGGCTCTCTGAAGCCTAGAAACACCCTTTTATAAGTTAAATTCGCAGCGAATATATTCGACTCGAATCAAAATTTTTTCACGAATTCGCCGAATCAGTCTAATCGAATTTTTGAATAATTCGCTCATCTCTAGTCTCAAGGTTAATAGTACATTTTTTAATTGACTACTATACCGTAAAGTACATCAGATCAGAAATAGACACAGCTGAAAAATAATAAATGGGGTGGATTTGTTTTTAAAGAGGAATTGTCCTGTCACAATAGGGCCAGCTAAGAGTATTTCCAGTCACCACTAATATATTTCCTACTGTCAGCTTGATTTAAAATTTCATCTTAAAAGTAGTAGTAAACCTTCACATGCCAAAATCCACTGGCAGGAAGGGTTATTATATCAGAAGTGACCTTAGAGGTCTCTCGTCATAAAAGTCCCCCCTGGCTGACAGTGGTAATGCAATCTGAGCTGCGCATGTGCAGCTCAGACCGCATTTACGGCACACATGCCGTGGCGAAGTGACTCCCATGCACATACGCAGAAGTGACATCACTGCAGTCCTGCCAATCATGCAGCCGAAGGTTCGGAAGGAAGCCCGGGTTAACATGGCGCTGCCGGGGAAAAAGGAAGCCGTCACAACAAAGCACTGGAGGGCCCAGTTTGTAGTTAAGTCTCTCAATCTATTAGTATGCAGTGCATACTAGTACATTATGATTTTAACCTGCAGGGGGACCATTTATTTCATTATTCAATGGCCTGCCTCGCCACAGGCTATCCCCGCTTCAGTCGATCCTGAATACGGCAGCCAGACTCATCCACCTTACCAACCCCTCCATTTCTGCCACCCCCCTCTGCCAATCCCTCCACTGCCTTCCGACTGCCCAACGGATCAAATTCAGAATCCAAACACTGACGTGCAAAGCTGTCCATCATACTGCCCCAAACTACATCACCGACCTAATATCCAAGTACCACCCTACACGCACTCTCCGCTCCTCACAAGACCTCCTTCTCTCTAGTTCCCTAGTCTCCTCCTCCCATGCCCGCCTCCAGGACGTCACCTATACTCTGGAACTCCCTACCCCAATTCATCAGACTATCACCTACTCTCCTCTCCTTTAGGCGAACCCTGAAAACCCACTTCTTCAGGGAAGCCTACCCCACCCCCTGCTAATTCCCGACCTCCTCCACCCTACCTACCACTCCATCCGCCACAGCTATTTCCTCCTCTACCACTATCCCCTCCCTCCTAGATTGTAAGCTCCAAGGAGCAGGGCCCTCGAACCTCTCGTGTATTGCATTGTATTGTTATTGTACTGTCACATGTTCTGTATCCCATTGTAATGTACAGCGCTGAGCAAACTGTTGGCGCTTTATAAATACTGTATAATAATAATTATTCTTCAGGGAATTTATTACCACTTTAATGAGTATTTAATTTTAAAAAATGACTGAAAATAATCTCAAACTGTGCAATTTAAAAATAACTTAAGCAATTTTCAGTTATTTGTATTTCATAAAAGTTGTATCATTTGCCTTGACAGCATTAAATTAAAGGGCTGTTTAAAATTATTTAAAATTACTTCTTGAGAAAAAAAAATTACTGAATCTTTTACTCAAGTCAAAAACCTTGAAAGGATAAGGCGCATGCTAGGAGGTGAAAAAAAAAAAGCCTGAAAAACGCAGGATAAAAAAGCGCTTATATGAGCGGTTTTCCATTTCTGTGCCAGAGTTTAGCAATGTTTGGCTGGTTAAGGAGTGGGTGGCAAACTGGACGCCCTTGTCCTTAACAACCACTAACTCATCAGCAGTCTTCCAAGCTGACAGTCGAATATAAACAAAAGAATTGCAGGCAATTAAAATTTGAGGGGGGGGGGCAGTGTGGGGGTCTCCCCCCAATCCTTATCAGGTCCTAAAGTCTGGCATGGATTTTGAGGGGAACACCACTCAAAAATTAACAAGCAAGAAAAAAAATTGCGTGAGGGGGGTCCTCCCAAATTCCATACCAGACACTTATCCAAGCATACAGCCTGTGAACATTCCCCCTCTTTCTGTATTATACTAGGCCACATGCCCTAAACATGTGGAAGGGGAAGGAGGGACAGGTCACCCGGTGATATCGGGTGTCGCTCAGCACCTTCATTTAGCAACAGGAGCCAGTGTTGGGTGCATGCTCGGAAAAGGACATTGTATGGATTTTGGGGGGACCCAGTGCCATTTTTTTTCTTAATATTGATGTGGGGTTCCCAAAGGGCCTGGTATGGATTATGGGAGCTCACACTGTTTTTTTATCAAATTTCCATTATAGGCAATTCTTTTGTTTGCATTCAGCTGTCATCTGAACCCGGCCTGCTTCTTGAGAACCTGCTATTCACTGGTTAAGGATGCCGAAGGCTGCCGCTAAGAGAAAAAAAAAAAAAAAAAAACGCAGGAAAAATGGCTCTAAGCAGCAGTTAGCAGTGTTTAGGAGCAATCAGTGTAATTTTTTCGCCAGCAAATTGCTCCTAAAAATTGTAATGACAATTTTGGGCCTACATCTTCATGAAGATTATTTTTACTGTTGGGGGTTACACTGCAAAAGACTCAATGGAGCTGAGGGAGATGGAAGGCAACTGGAATTTCCTGTTCTTTCTTTTAATTAAACTGACCATTTCTCTGAAGCCCACCCATTTGAGGTTTGAATTTACTTGGGTGTAAATATACACATACATACATACATATATACACACACACACACACACACATTATATATATTACACATACACACACGTGATTTTGCGCAGCAGTGCTGACCTGCCGCAGTAAATGTTCTGTGGCTGGTCGGCAAGTAGTTAAGAATTTATAACAAAAAGAAAATAACATCTAATGCTATATGTTGTCGCAGTAAGTCCACTGTATAAAAAAATGTAAACTGTAAAAGGTGTCCACAGTAGGGTGTAAACTCCAGCTGCTGTTAATTAGACCACCTGGAGTGGTGGAGAAATATATGCCATAATCCAAAATACTAAACCAAGAGTACTTAAAGGATGCTTGAGTTCATATAATGAATATTAATAGTGTATATGTGGATTGGTGCAAACAATTCTTAGACTGGATGCAAATCTTAGGAGTCCAAAAAGTCCATTTAATAAAATTAATTAAAATTGCTGTGCAATAAAGGACAGTCAGTAGCAGTACGACACCACATATAGCATTCCAAGTGTACTTGCTTGTATACAGTGATGTCAAGTCAGTGGCAGTCGGTGGCAATAATAGCCAAGTAAATTACGTATAACAATCCAAGCATACTCGCTTACATGACCCGGAGTTCCTTAGTGTGTGCTAACTGCGGTGACCATAGCGTAGTGGTTCCAGGATAGTGTAAAGCCAGTGAGCAGACTAGAATATGCTACTGTTTCCACATGTATGGCTGTGTAAAGTGTCCCCATGGTGGGTAAAGTACAGGTCTCAATGCAAGAGCCAGAGGAATAAAAGGTATATATCCCTAGGCTGGTAGGCCAAAGAATTGGGTCGCTGCATTCAGATACCTGGCAAAGGTGTTTTTAATGGTGTTGAAAAAAAAAAAATATATCAGCTGCCAGATTGCTCAGAATTATTTAACTTATTTTGGAGATACAGTTCCACCCTTGTAAAAAATAAAGTTTAGCTGAAAGCTGCCATCTTAAATATAAGGTCTAATGAAAAAACATTGTTCTTACCTTTATAAATATTCAAAGTGATGTTACGAACTGCAACCCTAACCATGTGTTCCGGATGATTGAAAAATTTGATCGCCTCTGTGTACAATGCAAAATCATTGGTGTGCTGGGAAAATAAAAACAAAACGTTTTGTTAAAGCAAAAATAAAATGAATTACCATATATCAATCTCTAAAGCCACCATTAAGAACAGATAAATGCAGTAAATGCAATGCAGTACCCAAACAAATTGTATGTCCTTTACAGTGCTTTGAAAAAGTAATCATATCCCTTGAAATTTTCCACATTTTGTCATGTTACAACCAAAGACGGTAAATGTATTTTACTGGGATTTTAAATGATAGACCAGCACAAAGTGACACATAATTGTGAAGTGGAAGGAATAAATATCTGAAAAATGCCGCCTGCATTTGTATTCTGCACCCCTTACTCTGATATCCCCAACTAAAATCTACTGGAACCAATTGCCTTCAGAAGTCAACTAATTAGCAAATAGAGTCCATCTGTGTGTAATTTAATCTCAATATGAATACAGCTGTTCTGTGAAGCCCTCAGAGGTTTGATAGAGAACATTTGTAAACAAGCAGCATCATGATGGTCAAGGAACACATCAGACAGGTCAGAGATAAAGTTGATCAGCTTAAAGCAGGGTTAAATTATAAAAAAATATCCCAAGCTTTGAACATCTCACAGAGGACTGTTCAATCCATCATTCGTATATGGAAAGAGTATGGCATAACTGCAAACCTACCAAGACATGGCCGCCCACCTAAACAAACAGGCCAGGAAAGAAGAGCATTAATCAGAAAAGCAGCCAAGAGGCCATGGTAACTCTGGAGGAACAGCAGAGATCCACATCTCAGGTGGCAGAATCTGTCCACAGGACAACTCTTAGTCATGCACTCCACAAATCTGGCTATTATGGAAAAGTGGCAAGAAGAAAGCCATTGTTGAAAGAAAGCCATAAGAAGTTCCGTTTGCAGTTTGCATGAAGCCATGTGGAGGACACAGCAAACATGTGGAAGAAGGTGCTCTGGTCAGATGTGACCAAAATTCAACTTTGTGGCCTAAAAGCAAAACGCTATGTGTGGCACAAAACTAACACTGTACATCACTCTGAACACACCATCCCCACCATGAAACATGATGGTGGCAGCACCATGTTGTGGGGATGCTTTTCTTCAGCAGGGACAGGGAAGCTGGTCAGAGTTGATGGGAAGATGGATGGAGCCAAAATACAGGACAATCTTAGAAGAAAACCTGTTAAGAGTCTGCAAAAGACTTGAGACTGGGGCGGAGGTTCACCTTCCAGCAGGACAACGACCCTAAACATATAGCCAGAGCTACAATGGAATGGTTTATATCAAAGCTTATTCAAGTGTTAGAAAGGCCCAGTCAAAGTCCAGACCTAAATCCAATTGAGAATCTGTGGCAAGACTTGAAAATTGCTGTTCACAGACGTTCTCCATCCAATCTGATAGAGCTTGAGCTATTTTGCAAAGAAGAATGGTCAAAAATGTCACTCTTTAGATGTGAAAAGCCAGTAGAAACATACCCAAAAAGACTTGCAGCTGTAATTGGAGCAAAAGGTGGTTCTACAAAAGCATTGACTCAGGGGGGATGAATACAAATGCAGGCCACACTTTTCAAATATTTGTAAAAAAAAAATGTGAAAACCATTTATCATTTTCCTTCCACGTCACAATTATGTGCCACTTTGTGTTGGTCTATCACATAAAATCCCAATAAAATAAATTTACGTTTTTTGGTTGCAATATGACAATGTGGAAAATTTCAAGTATGAATACTTTCAAGGTACTGTTTATCACAAAAAAAATACAAAATTCCAGTGGTCAAATACCACCAAAAGAAAGCTCAGTGTATGAAAAAAAAATGTATTCTGCTACATGCCTTTCTTAATAACAAAAAAAATCCAAATATATGCATACAAATTGGCTTGTGTGAAAGTTATAGTGTTTACAAACTACATATACAGAAGGAAAAAAAGTATTAAACAAGTCTCCATTTGTCCAGTTAAATACAGTATATTTCTAAAGGTTCTATTGATCTGAAATGTTCACATCAGGAACAACCCATGCAATCCATACATACAAAGGCCCCATCAGCACTCACTGGAACATTCAGAAGTTCAGAAATCCTTCTGTAACCAATGCTATCAGAATGTTTTGCAACAATAAAGTTGCAAAGGTCTTGAGAAAGCTCTTTGCTTTTACCCATCATGATATGTTTTTTGTGTGACACAATGGTAATGAAACACCTTTTTATAGGCCATCAGTTAAGACTGAACCAGCTGATGTTAAAGTGTTACTAAAACCACAACAGTAAATCAGGCTGTATATGCAGTAAAGCATGCTTGTTATACTCTCTGTGCAATACCCTTGGGTTAACCTCTGCCTTGTGTAAAAACTGTTTGATTCCAACTTCTCTGATCCTCCCCTTCTTCCAGTGTCCCCCTCTTGTCTCCTGATAAGACATATCGTGTGGAGTCATTCTGCACATGCTAAGTTTAGTGTGTAATACTACAGGGGTTTTTTTTTTCTTAGACGAGTGCATGTGATCAGCACAGGGCCAATCAGCAATGTCCAGAAGGGGGTCAGGGGTTCTGCATCTTCCTAGAGCAGAATGAAAACTACTCCTACAAGCTTTAACCAGTGCTCAGTTGGACACTGGTAAAAGTCGCAAGCCTGCTTTAACAGCTGATGAGAAAAGGTATTTAGCAGTTTATATTTACTAAAATAATTGCACTTCCATGTTCTGTGTACTGTGGGAAACCAGTTTTAGTGAATGCAGGGTCCTCTGTTTAGTAACACTTTAATTTGCACTGACAAGGGACAGGATTGCTTTCTAATTAATAGATTGCAGCTGGTGTCTTGGCTTTCTATGCCTTTTTGCACCTCCCTTTCTTCATGTGTTCAATACTTTTTCCCTGTGTCATTCCACTTAATTACACATAACTTAATTTCTGAACTTATTTGTTTTGGTCTCTTTGTGTGTATGGATTGCATGGGTTGTTACTGACATGTGGTGAAAATTTCATGTCAATAGAACTTTTAGAAATAGATTTACCTAGAAGAATGGTGACTTGTTCAATACTTTTTACCCGTTGTATAGTGGATTTTATTCTCTATCACATTTCTTGAGGTGCTAAAATGCCAGGGCAGTACATAAACCCCCCAAATGACCCCTTATTAGAAATTTGGTACCCCAAGGAATTTGCGGAGAGGCTTATTGAGTCCATAGAAGATTTTCTTTGCCAAACATTTTTGGAAAACGCCTAAACATTTTTTTTTTTTAATTTTACACAAAGTTCCCACTTGAATAATATATTGCTCACACATGCCATGGGTATATGTAGAATAACACCCCAAAACACATTCTGCTACTTCTATGGGATTCCATGTGAGAGATATTTGGCAGCTTAAGCACATACAGGCCCCCAAAATCCAATGACCACCTTCATGCTTTCAAAGGGCATATTTCCCCAGGTCACTTCCTTACTACCCATCACAGTTTCGGAAGCTCTAAAATGCCAAGGTAGTACAACCCCCCCCCCCCCCCCCCCCAAATACCCCTTTTTGGAAAGTAGACACCCTGGGACTTCAAGCGATGGTATTTGCCATGCAACAATCACGGCAAAACCACATCACGTTTTAGGCGCCAATAATTGAAAATAATTGCACTTGAACCTGCGTTTTGCGATCAAATGCCCATATGTGAAGGGAGCTGCCCTGGTTCACACACATGTGATTCTGTATTCATTTTGAAACTGACAGATTCACATAACAGGCTAGATATTATGTGTTCCTATTGAGGTGGTTCACACAGATGCGATCCACGCACATTGTATTTTGAGAGCCATTAGGTAATGTGTCCTGAGCGAGTTCCAGACTTGCAAGTGATAGAGTAGAGTGACATGCGGAGTGAAGTGTTAACTTCCTACTGAAGACTAGGGGGCGCCGGCTTCCCACTGAAGTCTATGGGAGGCAGTGGGTGAACCCAGGGGCCAGGATGCAATTTCTAGTAACCATGGCAACCGCCACTGTGCTGACCAATCAGAAGCCATCTAGCCTATACTGTCACCCCTGCAAGGAAAAGAGAAAAGGTCGTGCGGATTTCAAATCCCCAGACCTGTGAAGCTGCTTTCTTTTTTTTCCTTGCAGGGATGTCAGTACGGGCTAGACGGCTTTTGATTGGACAGCACAGCCACTGAACAGTCTAGCCTGTACTGTAGTCCCTGCACTGAGAGGAGAGAAAGCCGCGGAGATTTCAAATCCCCAGCTTTTCTTTCTGTGACAGTACAGGATCAGTGCAGGGAGTTTTCCCGCACCACTCCTGTGTGAACTCAGATTATACCAAGCCTGGGCGCACACAGAAGCAGTGGGGAAACCGCATGCAATTTGGACAGGAATTGAATGCTATTCTTTTCAGTGCAATTTGTGTCCATACATTCTGTATTGGACACAAATCGCACTGCAAAGTATTGGTATCGGTGAGTACTTGACCGAAAGTATCGCTACTCGTATTCGCCGATCCAAAAAGGGTATCAGTGCATCCCTACTCCAATCTATTTAAATTGGCATCCTTTATCTTTATCACTGCCAGACAGACCCTGACGGAGGCAAGGGAATCTGTAATACAAACTATTGCTCAGATGAAGCAAAAGATTTCTTGGTACCTGTGACAAACTAGGAGCGCAGAGAGAGCACACAGAGGCGAATCACAAGGAACCCGGCGTGCAGGCGTTTATGGGGGAACTCGAGTTTACAGGAAGGGTGGCAGTAGGACACAACACAAAGAAATAGTCCATGGGGCAACAATGTATCACCAGCAATGATAAAGGGCACAGAAAGAGGGAAACAGATCACAGGGTCATCAGAGGACACATTAAGGGAGAACAATCCTCAGAATGGCCATATAAGAGAACAATGGGAAGATAGTCCACGGGGTGAACAGAAGCACAGCAAAAGGTTAGATTCGGCAGACAAAGCAGAGATGCGGGCAGAGCAGGGTTTGCCACTGCAGGGATTAAATGTCCACTGACAGGATGCATGGCATAGAAAAAGGAAAACAGTCCACAGGGCAATAGGCACGGCAAGGGGCAGGGATCCTAAGTAGGCACAGCCAGGGTTAATATGTGGAACAGGATATGAAACACCACAAGGGTAACAGGACCTGGGGCAGCAATACAGACACCGAGCAAGGATACACCAAAGTAGGCACAGCAGGGGTCAACAGACTCTCCAGCCAACAGTGGCTGCAGCTGAGGAAGTGCAGGCAGCGTGGCAGGGAAGTAGGTCTGGAATAAAGAGGTCCTTCATGAGCACATCACTCAGAGCGTTGTGTGCCCTGGCTGCAATGTCAGGACCACCCAGACAGTAGTTGTGGGAAGAGCAAAAATGTAAGCTGAGTTCCAGTGTCCAGGAAGCTGCACGGACAATAGGGAGCTACAAGTCTCAGAAGTCCATAATGCATAGCACAGCTCATGTGGAACTGTCTAAGCAGTTCTTTGCATCTTCATACCACCTTGTAGTGAGACATGACATGCAGCCATCAGTTCCTCCAGTGTTAATCACAGTAAACTCAGAAGAAAATGACCCTTTACTGCCAGTATAGGGATATTATATGGTACTTTTGTGGTGGCTATTTTGGGCCTATAATAATTTTCAACATATTTACCATCTGTTGTATCACCTCAACACACCTCCATGTATGTTACTGTGACTGTGTGGGGGAGGGGGATTACACTGCAAAAGACTCAATGGAGCTGAGGGGGATGGAAGGCAACTGCTTCTTAGTGTACCTTGCTCTGAAGCCCACCCATTGGAAGATAACTTGGGTGGGTGGTTCTTGGGATGGTCTTTTGTAATGTGCATAAAACACCTTGGACAAAGGATAAGCTCTCTCTTTATCGTGTGTGCCTTCCAGGAGCCAGACCTAACAACATCTGGGTGTCTGTAATGTATAAGCCATGCTCTATCTTTTATTTTCTATAACTTCCTTTCTTATAGTCATCTCTCTATACTGTAACATCTAATATTTTATTCCATGTAACATCAATTGATTGACTATATTAGTAACTATTTGTCTTCTGTATAAATAAATTAGATCTTTATTTTTTGCACAGTGGTTATCTTTTAATATTAACACTATTGGCTAAATTCAGGTATAGACAAAGGGTTATAATCACTTATTACGTTTATAATCTGTATAGAATCAAGTAAATAAGTGTGGGTAGGAAAACCGCCAAAACAAATGGTGCCCCTTTAGTGAGGAAGTCTGAATGTTTAGGTAAATGTTACTTATTGTGTGGAATAGATAATTATTTACATCTTTCTTTGTTTTCATGTCTATCTTCCATTTCTGTCTAAAATACCTAGACTAGTAAGCTTTGTCGAATGTCATTTCTACCTTTTGTCTTTACTAATATTTTGATGAGACTGATTATGAACAGTATAATTGAATTAAAATTGTACTGAGAGTGTATAAGGAAACATCATAACTGCTGGGTTGCACCTATTGCAGCGGGGTGTGAGTATGAATGAAAGAGATCTGACTGAACTTAAGAGGCAGTGAAATAAACCGTAGGATCTGTGCCATTCTGCCTAAAGGTTTTCAGTTGACTCTTGAATGAGATTTTTTGGTCAAGATGCTTCCCAATCTTTGCGATTGAAACGTACCTGTCGGCCTAAATCACATTGAATGATCTTGTTGTGTATGAATCTGTCCTCTTTGTAATTTAGTAACTGTAGATTGTAAGCGTGTAGTTAGATCTGTGAGAACCAGCTCTATTGTAACTACTACACACCATACTGCAAGTAGCTGTGCCTCAATTAACTGCCTGATGCACTCCAAGCACTCAAATCTTGATTATTTAAGTTTGCTCTAATCCTTCTTGGGATAATAGGAGCAATTTAGGAAAATATCTGTCAGAATACTTCAGAAACGTCCACGGGGGGGATTGAACTATCACGTTCAGGTGATCCCCAGGCTGCTTGAAGGACTATATTACAAGTAGTGAAAAGCAGCAACGGTGACAGGGGCGGTACCTGTCAACCCAATCATTGGCCAGAGATTAGCTACCTCTGGGGGCAACCGCTTAAGGTTGGGGCAACCGCTTAAGGTTGGGAATTATTCCAGGGTCCGGTATCCGTAAGGATGGGTAACAGCATCAACTCAAGGAGGGCGTCTAAGTGTGGCAAACCCTGCCAACTGACCCCAAGGGAAGAGATGATCGGTAAATATGGACCCTGGGTGGTAGAATATATACATGATTGGGAGCGCTGGACTGGAATGAAGTAATCTAAAAGAGGTACTTTTAAACCTAAGACCTGGGAAGACCTCTAGTATGATCATCGTAAAAAGATGACAAGCCCAAATGAAAGAGATGCTTGGAGTATATGGCTGTTAGAGTCAATGAGTAGGGAGGCAAGGAATGTTTTTAATATGGAATCATTCCATGAGAACTCATTCAAAACAACACTTGAAAGTAGATGTATGAAGGAACAGTCACATAAGTCTAAACCCCAGAATTGTGGCAATGATGAACAGGGGGACAATGAGCAATCTTCAGGACTGGGGCCTTATGCAGTTATCCAGTCCTTGCCAGTGGAATTCTCAAGAACTGATATGGACTGTTATCAGCAGTTGATGAAAAGGGAGAGCCACAAGGTAAGGCCAAAAGACTGTGAGGAACAGGAACAGAACGAGGAAAACAGAGAAGTTAGTCAGGGAAAGGCCAGACTGGAGTTAGAAGAAGATACAAAATCAAAACCTAGCGGGAAAAGTTATAGTAAGCGTGCGGGAAAAACTCCACTGATCTTTGCTGCCTGTTGGATGGCTAAGGAATATGAGCATCTGAAGGTGCAAAACGAATCACTACAGGAAGCTCTTGAAGTATCCAAAAGCGACCTGAGTAGTTTAAGAATTTCTGTAACTAATTCTGATGCTAGCCACCAACAGCTAACAAGAGATAACAAAAGATTACAGGAGGAAATTGATCAGTTAGTAGAAAAATTGAAGAACACAGAAAGTGAATTGAATCAATTTTCTGTTGACTGCCAGAAGCAGCTTGCTCATTTTCCCATTAAAGTAGATGATAAAAAGACTGATTTAAGTATTTGTGAAGTCAGTGAAAAATCATCCTCTCCTAGTGTCTGTGTGAAAATCTGTAAATCTCTGGATGGTGGGAGCGATTGTATAGCTGCCCCTTCATCTTGTAAGCAGCCAGAAAAAGTTGCTAATCAGGTGTCAGTCACTGAATATTCTCAGTCTAAAACACAGCCTTTAGTTAATAGATGCCGGACCACCTTAGAAAAGATCAAATGTTATGCATGTGGATTATTTGGCCACATTGCACGATTTTGTCGATCCTCTTCTGCTGGAAAGGTAGTGAAACAAAATCCATACAGGACAAGGAGACGTGATGTGGAAGTTTATTCAGCACGCTTTGGTACTTGGCCGAGGTGTAATAAGTATGAACGACCGAGATCATGGGTCCCATTCCAGCAGATGAAGGTAGAGAATGCATCTACACAGGCTGAGAATAAGCAACTGAAAAGGGAGGAATCATTAAAGGAATCTCAAACTTCCAAAATGGATTTTATAAAAGTAAAAAGAAAAGTCCAGGTTATTGGAGAAGACATGCTGGCATTAGTGGTATCTAGAGTTTGTCTTTGAGATAACAAATTGTAAGAGTGTGTTTATGGAATCTATGTTGTCTTGTCTGAAGGTGAACGTAATATTTGTTTAGGCTTCAAAAATCTAATGTCTCCATTGCTGACAGCCCACCAACAACTGTCGTCGTCCCCCCCCCCTTCCTGTATAGCCAGGTCTGTGAGTGGAAATGACTATTCATATGCAAATGTACTGAGCTGTATTCACTATAATGTGTTTGTTTTTTCTAGAAGGACAAGTTTTGAAGAATTTCTTTGGTGAAGTACAACATTTTGTAAATGAATGGTAACACTAAAATGTTTGTTTTGAGCTGCTCATTTTTATTTTAACCATGGCGAACAATGTTTTTTTGGGATATTAATGGTATACCATAAGCTAAATCCACGTGGTAATAATTAGTTGACGTCAACAATTTTTTTTTGTAATACAAAAAGTGCACTCTAAATATCTGAGAAAATGGTTTTTTTTTTTAATATTCACTGTAAGCTGTGTTGCTGTTGTAAAGCCCTAACCATTGGTTGTTTATTTTTTAGGTGGAAATGTAATGTTTTATTTCTAAATTTTATTGGTGTTTTACCTCACAGGTTTTGTCATTGGCTTTCAGGGCTTTCCGAACAGAAGGCGATCATCTCGTTCCAAAATTATCTTTCTCCTGTATTGTCTGTTTTCACGTGTCCATGTTTATGAGTTTCACCCCCCATTAGTTAGATGGTGCTTGTTTGCGTTTGTCAGTCAGGTTGTGTCTTACTGTTCAGGTCTAGGCGTGTGTTGTATGTTCTAATTGCTTTGTTGTAACCATGTGATCGTTCATTAAAACTTTTGGCCCCATATTGGTGATCCTCAGTGTGCTGGTGACAATCTCCCTTGCGGATTCTGTTCGGTTCCATCAGATGGTTGCTGCAGCACCCACTTATACACACCGCCATTTGTAATGCAGGAATGTGTGCGTTTGGATTGTACACTTGTATGTCCTAATCTGCCATGTATGGAGCTCTGGTATGAACGAGTTTCTTTGCTCCACTGATTGGTGACTAGGTAAAGCCAGTTTTCAGTTGGAAATCTGATTAAGACAATGCTATAAGGCTAAAAAGTGTTACTACATCTATTGTGTTTGTGTTTTGTGAAGATATTCCTAAGGATCAGTAGGTATGATGTTATATTTAGTGCCATGGCTTTAACTTGTAAGGCTTGGCTGATCCTTGTTGTTTCACAAAACTTGTGTTGTAGACTGGTTAACCTCCTGCTGTTAATTCAGTTAGCTACACCCCCACCCCCCAGCCAGGCTCTCTCTTTTCAAGCTTACCTAATTACCATAGGCTTGTCACCTTTGTGTTCCTAGCAGCCTGCCTTTGTGTACCCAATTGTATTTTAAGCCTGTTTCCTGTCCAGTGTCACAGTGTACCTCTACCTGTCTTCTAGAGAATTCAGATTGTTTGTTTGCATGGCTGTTTTTATGTTTTTTTTTGTGTATTTGTCCCCAGTATCTATGTCTCTATGCACACCTGTCAAATTGAATTTTACCCCCTGTTTAGTGATCCCAGCACCTCGGCGCTGCAAGAGATTCTTATTTGTTTATTGTCCAATTGTTCCCAATAGCAGCAGATCCTTGAACACTGTGCCTCGGCTCTTCCAAGAGCCCTTCACCTTGTGATACATTCGGGTATGCTGTAGTCTCCTCACATAGTACCCATAGGTGCCCTTCCTGTCCTAGACTCCTAGTGTACCTCAATTAATATTACAATACGGATCTGGAGATACTCAGAACCAAATTGGGAGGTCTGGTACATGTTGGTAAAGGGGTCAGGAAACCCAACTTGCTCTGTCCGGTACCCAGGTACAATCAGAGGTGTCCCAGGACCTCGGAGGAATGATTGTTTTTTTTCTCAGTGGGATAATTTCCACTTTGCAGAGACCCAGGTAGGGTAGTATCCACGTTTGTTATGAGTCGTAAGGATTGGTGGATGGCTCAGTTCCATGGCTATCAATGTCTGACTTACGCTGACTCATTCCTGTGTCCCGTTGCAGGGACTGAACAATGTGCATATACCGCAGTCAATTTGGGTACTATCCTATCGGATTTTACTGCGTTATACCCCCGAGTCCATCATGTTTTGATGGTTTATGAGTCCGGACATCCTCAGATGATTGATACTGATGGGTGCTGGAGAAAGGTGGGTGTTATGTTATGCTTGGGGCTTTACAGGAGACAGCAATGCTGGCACAAAGAATAGCAGAGACACAGGGATATACCCCTATTACCTCAGGGAAAATGCTTGGTCTCAAACCTGACACCCCCATACACCTACAGAAACTTCCTTTGGGATTTGGGCCAGAGTTAAAAGTTTGAGTTTTAGATAGCGCCAACAATTTGTGCAGTGCATTAATAGGAGGGCCCAGCTCAAGGGGCTTATAATCTAAAGGGAGGGGGTGGTACAAAAAGTAATAGCTGCAGGAGAATGGTGTGATGGAGCTGGCTGAGGTATAGTTTTTAGGTGGAGGCAGATGAGGTTACCCTAAATAAATTAATTTTCTGGGATCACCTAGTGGTGAACAGGGTAGGCGTTGGCTGGACATACTGGGGAGGGGAGTTCCAGAGGTTCTGGAGCAGTCCTGATGATGAGCAGGGGAGAAGGTAACAGGGGAGCTGGAGATCAGGATGTCTTAGGAGGAGTGGAGTGGTCAATTTAGGTGTTACCTTTGGATCAAAGTCGATTAATCCAAGTAACACACACATTAGAGAGATGCTAAGGTATGCTGATGAGTTTCTTCAGGTACAGTCCTAAAGCCACAGCTTTCTTAAACATCTTACTCCACCCTCTTCACCTGATTTGTGTAACCCTGTTGCTCTTCCTGATGCAATTAATAATGTGCATCACTAGCAGGAAAATGATCACCAAACTTATAAGAAGGTGTACCTCAATGAGGTATCTCCTATTGAGAAACCGAGAGGCCATTAACTGCTCTCTAAAGAACCTGATCCGATACACACAAAAGAAATTTGCACATTCAAGAGAGGACCCTAAAACAACATAAAGGAAAAGGAAACTCTTGATGTTCTTTGTTTCTTTTTTCCCCTTTTTTATTGTTTTTTTTGGTTTGGTTTGTTTTAGGGAGAAGCCTCTAAATTGGAGCAATAAAATGCAGTCAGGTTTATCTAAATTCTAAAAGTTTTTTTCAATCAAATTTTTTTACTCTCCCCGTTTTTGTGTACCTGACCTGCAAATATACTGTTGATTATAGTATGGCGGAGGACTTGTCTATTGTCTAGTAACTGCTGCAATTTCTGCAATGTTTTTGTGTTTTAATGCAGTTTTCCTAGGCGACTATATATATCCACAATATATATTATTTTTTTTTCACCTTTTCTCATTTTTAATTTTTTTGTATGAATACAGATTCATTGCTCTTCACCATCCTAAAGTAAAAGTCGTAGTTGGAGGAGCATTAAATCTGTACCCTTTTTATCTTTATATCGTTTTGTTTATGCTTTTGCCTTTATTACTTTTTCCTCTCTCTCTTTTTCCTTGTTTCATGTAATTTTTTTAGCCTGAATTATAAGGCTGTGGCATTTGTGCCCGGTTCAGTTTCAAGAGTCCGATGGGGAACCACAGGCTTAGAATTGCTTCCTGCAGACATCCCTCAATCTGTTTATAGTTTCCACCCCGAGCTCTGTGAGTGGGTGGGGAGAACCCAGGAACTGAGACCTGACAATAGCATGCAGCATTGGCCATCCCCACCTTCAGGGGCTCTGGTAAATACCGGCTGTTGCTCAGACTCTGCATCCTGTGGGGATCCCACTTTACTTGCCCACATTAGGACCCCCTATGCTTAACAACCTTAAAGGCCAAACAGCTGCTTCATGCTTGATTTCCCCCCCAATAACATTCTCCTTCTCTTTTTTTGTATCCATGTATGATTGTCTGGAGGCCTGCCCTACCACCACCTGAAGAAACAACAACCACCACGTCATCTCTTGAGACAAGGGTGCAAAAGCTAGACCTTCCTCAACCATCTTTCACCATGCTGAATAGTGCCATTTTGCGGTCTGATCCAATCTTTGCAAACATTGCACAGTGTTCCCAAGATACGGGACTAAAGATACCAGGATCCCGCCATCGATGTTGGAGTTCCATCCTTCCAAGGCAGAGGGGTGAGGAAACCTCGCAGCACAGGCATTCATGGTGCGAATGTGAGGTCTCGGAGGCACCAGGACTAGGAGTTCCTTCGTGATCAAGAAAGAAGAGGAGGCCGCAGTGGTGGTGGGGGGGTTGGGCCTTCTGGGTGGTCATGGGTGGGTACAAAATCATTGAGGGAGGGCATAAGTTCTCGAATGAACTTGAGGGGGAGATGTGGTGGCTATTTTGGGCCTATAATAATTTTCAACATATTTACCATCTGTTGTATCACCTCAACACACCTCCATGTATGTTACTGTGACTGTGGGGGGGAGGGGGATTACACTGCAAAAGACTCAATGGAGCTGAGGGGGATGGAAGGCAACTGCTTCTTAGTGTACCTTGCTCTGAAGCCCACCCATTGGAAGATAACTTGGGTGGGTGGTTCTTGGGATGGTCTTTTGTAATGTGCATAAAACACCTTAGACAAAGGATAAGCTCTCTCTTTATCGTGTGTGCCTTCCAGGAGCCAGACCTAACAACATCTGGGTGTCTGTAATGTGTAAGCCATGCTCTATCTTTTATTTTCGATAACTTCCTTTCTTATAGTCATCTCTCTATACTGTAACATCTAATATTTTATTCCATGTAACATCAATTGATTGACTATATTAGTAACTATTTGTCTTCTGTATAAATAAATTAGATCTTTATTTTTTGCACAGTGGTTATCTTTTAATATTAACACTATTGGCTAAATTCAAATATAGACAAAGGGTTATAATCACTTATTACGTTTATAATCTGTATAGAATCAAGTAAATAAGTGTGGGTAGGAAAACCGCCAAAACACTTTGAATTCAGCCAAGACCTAAGCATCAAATAGCCAGAACTGAGGAATCTGGGTACAGGAAACAATGCTGTCTGCGCTACCTACTGATCTTAGCCTCATCTCTTACAAGAATTCAGGGTGGATAAAAATCGATAATTGTTTTTCTCTTTTTTAAATCAGATTTCTTTTAACTTTTTTATTTTTATCAAATTTATTTTAATAAAATGCTTTTGGAGTAAAAATCTATTTAAGATACAGTAGGGATCAAAAGTTTGGGCACCCCAGCTAAAAATTTGTATTAATGTGCACAAAGAAGCCAAGGAAAGATGGAAAAATCTCCAAAAGGCATCAAATTACACATTAGACATTCTTATAATATGTCAACAAAAGTTAGATTTTATTTCCATCATTTACACTTTCAAAATAACATTAAACAAAAAAAATGGCGTCTGCAAAAGTTTGGGCACCCTGCAGAATTTATAGCATGCACTGCCCCCTTTGCCAAGCTGAGACCTGCCAGTGTCATAGATTGTTCTCAATCATCGTCTGGGAAGACCAGGTGATGTCAATCTCAAAGGTTTTAAATGCCCAGACTCATCTGACCTTGCCCCAACAATCGGCACCATGGGTTCTTCTAAGCAGTTGTCTAGAAAACTGAAACTGAAAATAGTTGACGCTCACAAAGCTGGAGAAGGCTATAAGAAGATAGCAAAGCATTTTCAGATGTCAATATCCTCTGCTCGGAATGTAATTAAGAAATGGCAGTCATCAGGAACAGTGGAAGTTAAAGCAAGATCTGGAAGACCAAGAAAAATATCAGACAGAACAGCTCGCAGGATTGTGAGAAAAACAATTCAAAACCCACGTTTGACTGCACGATCCCTCCAGAAAGATCTGGCACACACTGGAGTTGTGGTACACTATTCCACTATAAAGAGATAGTTGTACAAATATGGTCTTCATGGAAGAGTCATCAGAAGAAAACCTCTTCTACGTCCTCACCACAAAAATCATCGTTTGAACTTTGCAAAGGAACATATAGACAAGCCTGATGCATCTGTGGACCGATGAGGTTAAAATTGAACTTTTTGGCCGGAATGAGCAAAGGTACGTTTGGAGAAGAAGGGGCACAGAATTTAATGAAAAGAACCTCTGTCCAACTGTTAAGCATGGGGTTGGATCAATCATGCTTTGGGGTTGTGTTGCAGCCAGTGGCACAGGGAACATCTCACGAGTAGAAGGAAAAATGGATTCAATAAAATTTCAGCAAATTTTGGATGGTAACTTGATGCCATCTGTGAAAAAGCTGAAGCTGAAGTTAAAGAGAGGATGGCTTCTACAAATGGATTATGACCCTAAACACACCTCGAAATCCACGGGGGATTACATCAAGAGGCGTAAACTGAAGGTTTTGCCATGGCCTTCACAATCTCCTGACATCAACATAATTGTAAATCTATGGATAGACCTTAAAAGAGCAGTGCGTGACAGACAGCCCAGAAATCTCAAAGAACTGGAAGACTTTTGTAAGGAAGAATGGGCAAAGATACCTCAAACAAGAATTGAAAGACTCTTGGCTGGCAACAAAAAGCGTTTACAAGCTGTGATACTTGCCAAAGGGGGCAATACAAGATATTAATTCTGCAGGGTGCCCAAACTTTCGATCCTCACTGTACATTAATAATTGAATGTATTCAGCATGAAATGGAGCTTAGTTATGTAGCATGATGCTGTTCTGCAAGTTGAGATAACATGCACTGCATTGATGCATTCACACAATCTTACAGTAACCATGAGAAAAAAACATGAAATAAAAGAATTTGAGTAGTTCTCCAGCTATGTGTGATTAACCTTGTAACCTAAAATTGGTTCTGATACTAACCTGACAGGTTATTAATCTAAAAAGGAAACCTTGATTTGCAAATATTAGAGATTCTAACAGCAAGAATGAGTCGGATTCCTTACACTTAAAGAGCACCTGTCATTTTAGATCCATCATGGCAGTGCCTGATAGCGGGCATCCCCTCACCTGCTGCCGCCACGTCCCTCACCTTGTTGTGTCACTGTCACATCACCTGCCATCCCATTAAAGTGAAGTCAACAGCAGGTAAGAGATGACAGTTGCACTTTAAAAATTATTATTTAAATTGAGCCATTTCACTAGTGAATTAAATCAAATCCACCCTGCAGAAATTCATAGATCAATTATGTAGATAAGCTTACTGCTTTACACACTGTTAGACTTGGTTGACAACACACACACGGAAATACGTATTTGATCCCCTGCTGATTTTGAATGTTTGTCCACTCACAAAGAAATGATCAGTCTAAAAATCGAATGGTAGGTGTATTGTAATACTTGTCTAACAAATTGTGCACTGATATCCATGTTCATGAGGGAAATATGTATTTGATCCCCTATCATGCAACAGGATTTCTGGCTACCAGGTGTCTTTCATACAGGTAACAAGCTGAGATTAGAAGCAGTCTCTTAAAGGGAGTGCTTCTAATCTAATTTTGTTACCTGTATAAAAGACACCTGTCCAATCCAAACAATCAGATTCCAAACTCCCCACCATGGCAAAGACCAAAGAGCTGTCCAAGGATGTCAGGGACAAGATTGTAGACCTACACAAGGCTGGACTGGGCTACCAAACTATCGTCAAGCAGCTTGGTGAGAAAGTGGCAACAGTTAGTGCAATCATTCGCAAATGGAAGAAACACAAAACAACTGTCAGTCTCCCTAGGTCTTGTGCACCATACAAGATCTCACCTCGTGGAGTGTCAATGATCATGAGAACAGTGAAGAATCAGCAAAACTACACTTGAGGATCTTGTCAATTATTTCCAGGCACATGTCCAGGCCTGTCTGAAGTATGCCACTGAACATCTGAATGATGCAGAGGACGACTGGTTGAAAGTGATGTGGTCAGATGAGACCAAAATCGAGCTCTTTGGCATCAACTCGCCATGTTTGGAGGAGGCGGAATGCTGCCTATGACCTCAAGAACACCATCCCAACTATCAAAGATGGTGGTGGAAACATTCTGCTTTGGGGGTGTTTTTCTGTTAAGGGGACAGGACAACTGCACCGCTTCAAAGGGACGATGGACGGGGCAATGTACTGTCAAATCTAGGGTGAGAACCTTCTTCCCTCAGCCAGGGCATTGAAAATGGGTCGTGTATGGTTGTTCCAGCTTGACCATGACCCCAAACACGCGGCCAAGGCAACAAAGGAGTGGCTCAAGAAGAAGCACGTTAAGGTCCTGGAGTGGCCTAGCCAGTCTCCAGACCTTAATCCGATTGAAAATCTGTGGAGCTGAAAGTTCGAGTTGTCAAACGTCAGCAACCAAACCTTAATGACTTGGAGAGGATCTGCCAAGAGGAGTGGGCAAAATCCTTCCTGAGATGTGTGCAAACCTGGTGGCCAACTACAAGAAACATCTGACTTCTGTGATTGCCTGCGAGGGATTTGCCACCAAGTACTAAGTCATGTTTTGTGAAGGTGATCAAATACTTCTTTCCCTCATGAACATGCAAATCAGTGCATAATTTTTTAGACATGCATTTCTTTTGAACTTTTTGTTGCTATTCCGCCTCTCAGTGTTACAAAACACCTACCATTCGATTTGTAGACTAATCATTTCATATACACACACACACACATACATATATAAACACACCCGCACGGCTTAAAATCTCCACTTGCCTGCTCACATTTGGCAAGTGGATGAGTGTTTCCTTGGTGCCACATCGGGAGAAGGGGGGGGATGCAGGCGCTGTGTTGAGGGGGGGGGGGGGGGGGGACGACACTGCTGTGGCAGCTCCTTAGTGACCGCAGTAATTGTGATTTCCCTCCTATCACAAGGAGCTCACTGAAGGGAGGATTAGACTGTCTCCTCCCTCCAGCCAGCAGGGGGCAACAGACAGCCGGCACTAAGCAGTGTAAGCAGAGTGTCCTTCCATAGGAGGGAGAGAAGGAGAAGCCGCATGCATCTTTGATGGGGACCTGACGGAAAGGGGGGCCTCTGATAGGGACAACTGACGGAAAGGGGGGCCTCTGATGGGGACACCTGACGGAAAGGGGGGCCTCTGATGGGGACACCTGACGGAAAGGGGGGTAATGCCACAAACTGATAGTACATGTCCCCGATGTCAAGTCTCGGGAAGTGAAAAGGCTCACACTCGTAAAAATATAAAAAAAAGAATTAGATGCATTAATTAAGAAGGGTACGAAGAAAAAAATCCTTAATGTTAAAGGGAGATATTTAATTCCTGACACTTGTAGAATACCTGTCATTTATTTACTACCTAAAATTCACAAAAAAAACAGGAAAAACTCCAGGTTACCTCAATCGGTAAATGCAAGATTAGGAGAATACATTGACCAATTTCCACAACCAATGGTCCAGAAAACCACAGCCTATTTGAAAGATACAAAACATCTTAACCACTTGCCGCCCTGCCACTGTATAAATAAAGCGGCAGGGCGGCACTGGCAGGCAAAACCACGGTTTAAAACACGTGTTTTGTAAACAAATAGGGGGCGCGCGCGAGGCGCGCCACCGCCCTATCTGTGCCGCCGATCACCGCCGCGGATGTCAGTCGCCGGGTCACAGCCGGTTCTTAGCGGCTGTTTCCCGCCGATCGGCGGTAAACAGTGACAGAGAGCACAGCTGCAGTAGCTGTGCTGTCTGTCACTTCCTTGTCAGCTCGAGGACGAGCTGATCAAGACAGAAGAGTTGCTCTCTCTCGATCAGCTGTGCCCTGTGCTGCACACACCCCCTCACTCAGATAACCCTTCCCTGCAAAATAAAGTTAACCCCTTCCTCCCCAGTGCCATTAGTACAGTGTCAGTGTTTTTATTTTTGCACTGATCACTGTATTAGTGTTTTTGGGGATGTCAGTGACCCCAAGTCAGTACCCCCCAATGTCAGAACGTCCGCCGCAGTCCCACAGTCCCGCCATAAGTCGCTGGTCGCTGCCATAAGTCACTGATCGCCGCCATAATTCACTGATCGCCGCCATTATTAGTATAAAAAAAACCTAAAAATCCCAGTATCTTTCCTGCCATTTGTAAACGCTATAACTTTCACGTAAACCAATTAATTTACATGTATTTTTTTTTTTTTTTTTTTTTTAACAAAGACATGTCGCAGAATGCATTTTGGCAGAAATTTATGACTAAATTTGATTTTTGCATTTTTTTTTTTACTGGACATGTTTTATAGCAAAAAGTCCAAAATATTGTTTTTTTTTCCTCAAAACTGTCAGCCTTTTTTTTTTATAGCGCAAAAAATAAAACCCGCACAGGCGATCAAATACCACCAAAAGAAAGCTCAATTTGTGGGGAAAAAAAAGGATGTAAATTCCCTTTATGTACCGCATTGCAGGACCGCGCAATTGTCTGTTAAACTAGCGCAGCGCTGTATATCAGAAAAATGGTGTAAGTTGCAGTATTTATACCATAGTTTGTAGACGCTATAACTTCCACACAAAGCAATCAATATACACTTATTGGGATTTTTTTTTACCAAAAACATGTAGCAGAATACATTTTGGCCTAAATTTATAACCAACTTTGAGTTTACTATATATTTTTTATAGCTGAAAGTAAAAAATTGTTTTTCTTCAAAATTTTTGGCCTTTTTTTGTTTATAGCGTGAAAAATAAAAAGCGCACAGATGAACAAATACCACCAAAAGAAAGCTCTATTTGTGTGAAAAAAAGGACGTAAATTTCGTTTGGGTGCAGAATTGCATGACCGCGCAATTATCAGTTGAATTAGTGCAGCGCCGAGTAGCAAAAAGAGGCCTGGTCATTAAGGGGGGTAAATCCTCTGGAGCTCAAGTGGTTAAACAACTCTTGAATAAGAAGCCGTTGGAACAGGAGAATGTGTTGCTTGCCACAGCAGATGTATCACCACTGTATAATATTAATGATACTGAGGCAATTGAAGCTACACATTGGGCCATTGATCATTTGAGTGATCTAGGAAATATTCAGAAACAATTTGTGCTACAATGTTTGGAATACAATTTACAACACAACTATTATTGGTATAATGATAATTATAAAAAATAAGGGAAATTGCTATGGGGCAAAGTTTGAACCCAGTGTAGCCAATTTTTTTATGGTATAATGGGAAAATTTGATGGTTTATTAAAATCCCCCTGAGGAAATCCTTTTGTACAAAAGATTAATTGATGATTTGATAATTTTCTGGGCAGGCGATGAAGCAAGTTTGAAAAATTTCTCGATCGATTGAACAACAATAAAAATATTAAACTGGATTCTGAATGGCATAACCAAAAATGCCAGTCGGGAGCATTGCAGGAGTGGGTGGCTGTTTATAAACGTCCTCTCCGCTCCCCGCCTGTGGGCACTCCCCAGGAATGCACAGCACCGCGATCCAGTGCCCGCTGTGTCCTCCTCCGATCACTGACCAATCAGTGATCACATGAATAGTATTAAGCAAGATGTCACTTCTGACATCATTGCTTACTACTTGTGAAATCTGTGAATAATCACAGAGGTCACATGGTACAAGGCTATTCACTGCAGCCTTGTACCATGTGACAAGCTGTGACCAATCACAGCTCACACAGTATTTCTCAATGGCTGCAAGAATGCAAAACAAAAAAAGAGGGAAAAGGAAAAAAAAAAAAAATCTATAGAACCACAGGCCCCAGTAGGGAGCCTGGTCCTTTCACCTAGACTAGGCAGAAAAAAAAAAACTGAGCTGCCTATGGCAGAGTGGGGTTTACTACCAATTAGGACTGCCCATAGGCGTGTCGTGCTTGTTCTTTTTTTCTGCCTACTCCTACTCCTGAAGCTGGCGATTATGGTCAAGAACAAAATGAACAACAGAGAAAAGGGAGACGCTGATGGAGACACCTGCCGAAAAGGGGGACGCTGATGGAGGCACCTGCCGAAAAGGGGGACGCTGATGGAGGCACCTGCCGAAAAGGGGGACGCTGATGGAGGCACCTGCCGAAAAGGGGGACGCTGATGAGGACACCTGCCGAAAAGGGGGACGCTGATGAGGACACCTGCCGAAAAGGGGGACGCTGATGAGGACACCTGCCGAAAAGGGGGACGCTGATGAGGACACCTGCCGAAAAGGGGGACGCTGATGAGGACACCTGCCGAAAGGGGGGACGCTGATGAGGACACCTGCCGAAAAGGGGAGACGCTGATGAGGACACCTGCCGAAAAGGGGGGACGCTGATGAGGACACCTGCCGAAAAGGGGGGACGCTGATGAGGACACCTGCCGAAAAGGGGGGACGCTGATGAGGACACCTTCCGAAAAGGGGGACGCTGATGGAGACACCAGACAAAAAGGAGGACTCTGATGAAGACACCAGACAAAAAGGAGGACTCTGATAAAGACACCAGACAAAAAGGAGGACTCTGATAAAGACACCAGACAAAAAGGAGGACTCTGATAAAGACACCAGACAAAAAGGAGGACTCTGATGAGGACACCGGATTTGTAGTCTTCTATAGCTGGTGGTATCCTGCATTGCTGTATTAAGTATTGCTAGGATTTGTAATCCTCTATAGCTGATGCTATTCTGAATTGCTGTATAATGTACTGCTGGGAATTGATGATGTACAGCATTTATTTTCCTTTTATGTTTACATTGCTGTATGTTAATATTGGTAAAGTTAATTTATTTTTGTAACTTTATTCTGCCTAAAACATTTACCAGTGTTATTTAATGAGATAATTTACGAGGCTGTGTTTAGGCAGGGTAGGGGTTGGCTGGGGAAAATGGTGGCGAGTAATTCTTAAGGCCTGGCTAGTAGCTCAGGCCTTGAAATTCTGAGCCCTGAGAGCGAGAGAGAGAGAGATACCGTGTTTCCCCAAAAATAAGACACTGTCTTATATTAATTTTAGGTTAAAAAAATGCACTAGGGCTTATTTTCGGGTAGGTCTTATTTTTATTGACACCCCCTCTGAGGAACCCCACAGGATGGATCGGATCTGCGGATTGAGCATAATGGATCACAGTCTGATCCATTATCCTCCCCAATCCGCAGATCCAATCCATCCTGCGGGGATCGTCCGCTTTCAACCTAACTGATCTCTCCACCAGCTCCACAAAAAGGTACGTTTTAAAGCAAGCACTCTGTCTTCAGCACCGTGGTCGGGATGTGGACCCACCCCTCTGCTGAAACTCCGAGGAGGAGAGGTGTCAGCAGTGCCTGTCTCACTGTCCGTCCCCTCAATGCCTGTTTATTTCAGAAGTGGCACATACAGGGATGGACTGAGCCTCTCATGGGACCCTGCAGTGACCCCGGGTCCTCGGGCAGTGACCCCGGGTCCTCGGGCAGTGCCCGAATGGTCAGTTCTCCCCCGGTGGAGGTAGGTCTTATTTTCGGGGGAGGGCTTATATTAGAGGGACGTCAAAAAGTACCGCTAGGGCTTACTTTCGGGGTAGGTCTTATTTTCGGGGAAACACAGTAGATAGATAGAATACACACAGGCCACTTTATTAGGTACACCTGTTCAATTGATTGGTAACTCAGATTGCTAGTCAACCAGTCACATGGCAGCAACTTAATGCATTTAGGCATCTAGACGTGGTGAAAACTGCTTGCTGAAGTTCACACTGAGCATCAGAATGGGGAAGAATGGGCATTTAGGTGACTTTGAACGTGGGATAACCATCCCACGTTCGAAGTCACCTAAATGTCCTTTCTTCCCCGTTGTTGTTGGTGCCAGACAGGCTAGTCTGAATATTTCAAAAACTGCTGATCTACTGGGATTCTCACGCACAACCATCTCTGGGGTTTACAGAGAATGGTCCAAAAAAAAATAAAATATCCAGTGAGTGGAAGTTGTGTGGACAAAAATGACTTGTTGATGTCAGACTGGTTTGAGATGATAAAAAAAATTAACAGTAACTCAAATAACCACTCGTTACAACCAAGATATGTAAATTACTAATCTCTGAATGCACAACACGTCGTGCCTTAAAGAAGATGAGCTACAGCAGAAGAAGACCCCACCGGGTGCCACTCCTGTCAGCTAACAGAAAACAGAGGCTACAATTCTGCTCTGGTGGGTCTCGATTTCCCTAGAGATGGTTGTGTGTGAAAATCCCAGTAGATCAGCACGTTTCAGATTCAGTCCATCTAGCACAAACAACCATGCCACATTCAAAGTCACTTAAATCACCTTTCTTCCCCACTCTGATGGTCGGTTTGAACTTAAGAAAGTCATCTTCACCACGTCTACATGCCTAAATGCACTGAGTTGCTGCCATGCAATTGGCTGATTAGCAACTTGTGTTACCAAGCAATTGAATAGATGTACCTAATAAAGTGGCCGGAGAGTATATCTATCTTTTTTATTCCCTCCTTTCTTCTTCCATCCGCTACAGTACCCAAATGAAAAACTGGCATCTATTTTACACTACAAACTGAAAAAATTAAAGTGACATTTGGAACCCTTGGATAACCAATTACTTGGTGAACTTGCTGAATATTGATAACTTGCATGATCAATTTAACTACTCGCAATTCACTAAGGTGGGGTCTATATGCAGGGACCTGCTCTGGCTAACTTCCAACCCTCTGTCTTGTCTCTATGTTCTATCCCTTTTATCTTTTTCTCTTTCTTCTTCATTTTATTTTACACTAAAAGCTCGGTCTTACATCTAAAATGAGTACTTAATTGTAATAAATGTGATAATTTGGGGTTGTTTAGCTCACATGTAGCGCTCACCAGTGAATTCAGTACACATCATATATGTCTTTTCAGAGCTTGTAAGCCCACTTTTATTTAAAAAAGAAAGAAACCATACCCAGGAATCAGCTTCCCTTGCAGGGGGATTCCACCAGCAGTACAAAATTTACAATATTCAGCCTCCTGGCTCTCCTTTGCAGTCCTGCTGTTTAGACTTAGTGCCTTGATCCTTCTGACCATCTAACACAACATCCAAGTGCTCCTGCACAAACACTGTACCTCGGTCCGCTGTCTTTTTTCTGCAGCTCTCTGCTGCTCTATGTCTCAGGCTCAGGCCTTTGTCTGTCCTGTCCCAGAGAGAATTGTGCAGACATGCACACCTTTCTGGCTGCTCCCTTGCAACCACATGGACTCTTCGGAAGGGGGAAGACCAGAACACTAATTTGGTTTACCCTAAGAACCCAGCACAAACCTGCACCAACAGTGTGCCAGTTTTCTAAAAAACCTGGCCCAGACTGCCTTTTTAAACCGTGCCAGGGCCTCATACTGCCACATAATGCAATGACTAAAGATATTCATTCTCAGACTGAAAATAGTAGCATCAACAACCCCAGCCCTTGGCAGATTTGCGACCTTGCTACTGCCTTAATTCTTGCAGGAATGATTACCCCCACAACCATATAAACAGAACTGAATTCCACTTGAAAGACCTTTATAAATAGTGATCGGTTGTTACATTAGTCTTTTTTTACATCACTTGTATACCCATCCTTTGTTAAAGAAATAATGTAATTCAATAAAAAAAAAAAAAAAACCACACACACACACACACGTAGTTTTGTTTTTCTATGTTTACTCAATAACTCAGTTTAAAAGTTTGACTGAAAATAAAAGTCTGAGTAAGATATCAATTTAACACTTACCTCATTGTAGAAGAAATGGACTGTGTGACTGTTCAGCTTTACAGAAAGGGTTTTTAGGAAGCAAATATAGTAACCCATAATTTCCTCATCAGAGAAGTCAAATTTGTGGACAATTATGGAATTCACATGATTGTTCGACAGCAAATAATCTGTTGGAGGAAAGGACATTTCAATTTCACCTTTTCATCTGTTTTTTGGCATCACAAAGGTGTTTTTGAACTAATCTGATGCCCCCTTACGTGGAACTAAAAAACCTGTACTGCAAGGATAACTGCAGGTACCCTTTACTGCAAACAAACACATTTTTCACATTCTGACGGTAAGCCCTGGTTCACACTAGCACGATTTTCCAGCAACTTGCGACATTCTGGTAGCATGTACAGTTGCATTCCAAGTGGAAACAGAGATTTTGATGGGTGTTTCAATTGTTGAGTCGCTGTGACAAAAAAAGAAAAAAAAAAAACGCACACTTCTTGCACTATTTCTGGGCAATTCCTGTGTGGCACAACCCACACAGACTGCAATGAAAAAAAAAATGAATTGAAAAAGGCGTGCAAGGTCACCCTATGTCTTCATCAGCCTGACTCAGCAGAAATTTCCTAGCACATTCCTTCTGTAGTTTTCATGTCATGCCTTTTTTAACCCTATATTTGCTGTATGCCTCTGTACCTGGCCATCCCTGCTGTTGAATTCTCCTTCCAAGTAACCTATTGTCACCACCCATTATTTGACATAGCCCAACCACATGGCCAGACTGGACATCACACTGTTATATGTCATCACAGTGTGAGTAGTGTAGCAGAAATGGCATCCAGATGCATATGTAAAGCTCAGGACAACGAGCTAATAATCAGCCTAGTACAGAAGTGTGTTGGTTTGATTCATGAGTCCTTATCTAGTGAAGAAAGATGGTTTATGGTTGGAGATTGCAAGACCGTAGCATGATCTGTGGGACACCACAAAAAAAAAAAAAAAATAATATCTTACTACACAGGGGGTGTAGGGTAGGAACCGGCTTTTCCCCCAAGCCTTGGCTGCTGTCATTCTCAGTAGAGTGATGAGCGAGAGGCTGTACAGTTCTAAACAGCAGGAGCTGCAGTAGTTAACCAGCAGGTAAATTGGTAGCTAGGACCACCCTCTGTCTTAGCAACCATTATCAGCTTGTTAATTAGAAAAGTTGACCCACCACCCCCACTCGCTGTTCAGAACTGTACAGCTTCCCGCTCTTCACTCAGCAGAGAATGGCAACAGCTGAGGCTTTGGGGGAAAAGCAGGCTCCTGCTTACTGTTCAGAACTGTATAGCCCCCTGCTTTCCCATGTAAGTAGAAGAGTATAGGGGCAGAGGAGACTGCTGTGGAAGGGGGGTAATTTGAAGGGGAGGACAGAGGACACTACTGTGGGGGCAGTAATGTAAAGGGGAGGACAGAGGACACTGCAGTGGGGCAGAAATGTGAAGGGGAGAGGACACCGTTGTGGGAGGGGGGTAATGTGAAGGAGAGGACAGCTCCTGCCACCACCCGCTGTTCAGAACTGTACAGCCTCCTGCTCCTCACTCTACTGAGAATGACAGCAGCCGAGGCTTGGGGGAAAAGCCGGTTCCTAAATGGGGGGAACTCAGTGGTCCGGATAGGACAGTAACATTTAGAGAAGTGCAGTATAGAGAATGTATGTGAATATATCCTATTATTGAGAATTGATCAGAATAAGACAGTAATGCTAAGTAATCACAGTTTGCTGTTCTATTTAAATATTGTTGAGAGGAAAAAAAAAAATATTTCACTCTTGGAGAGATTGCAGTAGTGCTTTACCAGGCACCAATAATGTTATATGCTAAAGAGAGGTAATTAAAAAAAAAAAAAAGTGTCAGTGTCAAATTTGTTTTCTCGTTCATTTTGTCAGCTTTTAAAAATATCTGGCTCTGAAATTTTGTACAATCTTAGGCCTCTTTAACACAGGCCAGATTTGTTTTTCTCAGCAAGGGATTTTTACACCGATCCCCAGCTGAGCTGAACGAAGCAGCCAGATGATAGTTCCGTATGCACAGCATAATTGCACAACCCACTTTGCTCTATAGGCAGTCGGATGTAATCAAACTGGCTGTCCATTTGCACCTGAATGCCGTCCAACCCAGCCAAATGGAGGGAAATGGATCCCCTTCCATTGGTGTTTCACGGATTGGAGGTAGACAGGTGTAAACAGAGTTTACATCTGCACCTCCATAAACGAGAATGGTGGGCCCAAGCAGATCTGCCTGAAAAAACAGACAGACAATCAACCAACTGTTTTCAAAGGGGCCTTCAAGTGTCACTAAACCAAGGACCCTGCATTCACTATATCTGGTCTCCCACAGTACACAGAATACTAAAATGCAATTATTTTACTAAATATATACTGCTAAATACCTTTTCTCATCAGCATTTAGATAAGTCTTGTTACTTCTCAGTGCCCAGCAAAGCACTGGTTAAAGCATGTAGGAGTTTTTATTCTCCTCTACCTGTCTTATGAGGCTGAAGGACCCCTGACCCTCTGTCTGGACAGTGCTGATTGGTCCTGTGCTGATCTCATGCCCTCCCAAGAAAAAGAAAAAAAAAAAAAAACCTGAACGTGTGCAGAGCGTCCCTGATGCTCTATTCTATCAGATGAAATGGGAAATGTGGAAGGGGAGGATCAGAGAAGACAGGATCAAACATCCTTTTTACACAATGCAGAGGATTAACCCCTTAAGTTCCACTGCGAGTATAACAAGCATGCTTTACTGCATATACGGACTGATTTTACAGTTTTGGGTTTAGTAACACTTTAGGCTGGCCATAGGAGGAGGGAAAATTAAAAAAAAAAAAAAACCAAGGACCTTCTTAGGAATTGAACGGAACTAAACTGCATCCGAGCACCATAAAACTAAAATAATTTTTAACATTTAAAGCAAACTCACCCATCTATCCATGTGTCCATGCTTTACAAAACATTCCCCTAACATTTCTGGCTGTGGCAATCTTGATTAAGCGCAATGATTCATGTAGCATTTACTTCCTGGAATCCATCTGCCCTTAGCTCAGGCACGCAGGCAGGGAAGAGGAAAAAAAAGAAAAAAAAAAAAGAGGGGTGGGGAGAGACACAAATAGTTGCTAAGCCATCTGATGTTGTGTAGCCCAAACAGTCATCGCTGCAGGGAGAGAGAACAAAGTGTCAGGGATTTCAAATCCTCACCACTTTCTCTCCTCCCATACCACCAACACTCAGCATGGGATGCCTGCAGGGAGGTTTCCCGCACTGCTCCTGTGTGACCTCGGGCAATGACACGCCTCACACAGGAGCAGTAGGGAAACCGCATGCAATTTGGACAAAAATTGCATTCCTGTTCAAATCGCATGCGAATCTTTGGGGTGCAATTTGCGTCCATTAACACAAACCACACCGCAAAGTATCAGCCAAGGTATCTGGAGTATTTTCATCTGTATTCATTAAAAATACTCAGTATCAGCACCAACACTGATAACTGATGCATCCCTAACTGGCACCCATGGCTGTTCCGTGGGTTTGTAGGTAGAAGGAATCCATGAGAAAAACAGTTATGCTCAAGAATAAAACTTGTATAATTCAAAAGAAATCCTGGCTGTTTATAATGCATAGTATTTGCTTTCATCAGGAAATATAGTAAGGCCCTAAGTCTCACCTCGTGTGGTATTCATGTATATAAAGCACTGACACTGAGTGACACCCCACATGCAGTTGGGTTCCCATACAACAAGAGTTTTTCCATCAACCAATTTATCACTTCTTTGCGTGAATATGTTATATACTGTCTACAATGCCCATGTGGATTACTCGACATGGGGCATACTAAACACACTAGATGTAGATTTATTGCTAAAGGTTCCCCCAAGCATAGTGTCCCACGTCATTTCTCCCAATATCATAAGAACTTTTCCGTATTAGGGGTGTTTGCTATCAAGTTTATGCTTAACCACCTTACTAATAATGAAAATGTTTCTTACTGGATTCACAAACTGAACATTCTCAGTCCACATGGCCTGAATGAGGATACTGAAATAGACAGTGGTATAAGTGAAATTGGTAACCAATATGCTGGTTTTGTTTCTCTTTTCTCCCCCTTTTTTCTTCCCTCCCCCACCCCCTTACCCTCTATATATCCCAGGGAAGGGAAAAATTAAAGGAACACTTTGAAAACGCATCAGATCTCAATTGGGAAAAATATGCTGTAAATCTATACCAATATGGACTGGGTAATGTGTTAGGAAAGTAAGGATGCCCTATTTGATGGAAATGAAAATTATCAACCTATAGAGGACTGAATTCAAAGACACTCCGAAAATCGAAGTGAAAAAACGATGCAGCAGGCTAGTCCATTTTGCTGAAATTTCATTGCAGCAACTCAAAAACGGTACTCAGTAGTTTGAATGACCCCCCACATGCTTGTATGCATGCCTGACATCTGGACATGCTCCTAATGAGTCTTTATGTAAGTGCAATTTTAAATGTTTTTTTACCTAATAAATACAGTGTTACGCTATGGAAGTGTCCCTTTGATGTTTTTGTGGTGCTGGTACTGTGGAGGTTCTGGAGGAGTTTTGTCGCAAATGATTGATCTAGAGGTGTTTCCACTATAGAGACTGTCATCAGCATATAGAGGTGTCAAAACCACACAGACGGCCAACTTTCCTGCAGGAAAGCCCTGCAACATCTTATTCGATATTCGACTTACCATTCCTAGTGGTCAATTATCTGTGGGGAGTGGGGCTCTGGAGGGGGAGCAGTAATTGGAACACTACGCACAGAGAATTGCCATGGATAAGAATGCGTACTGCTGTATCACTTTATATTCACACCGGATGCAGATTTCTTTGGGGTTTTTTGGAACTATATATATACACATACATACACATATATATACACACACATACATACACATATATATACATACATACACACACAGTGTATATATATATATATATATATATATATATATATATATATATATATATATATATATATATATATATGTGTGTGTTTTTATACAATTTCACTGTATACAGAGTTCCATGGCATTGTATATGTGCTATGTTTAGCACTATTGTCCTTTAAGCACCTTGTATTTACTTTATTGGTTTGTTTGGGATATAATCACGGGGGAGGAGGGATATGATTGCCAGCCCACAGGGCATTATAGCACATGCACATTTGTGGGGACCCTTTGTGTAGTATGGAGTTCATTAATTTATTTAAATTAATTATTTAATTAGTAAAATAGTAATTAATAAATTATTTAAAGTAGTTTTTGGGAGAGGCAGCGCAGCAATTTTTATGTTTGCAGTCACAGTCATTGTTCATCAGTACACATTTGTGATTTTGCTAACAGCAGCCAGTCTAATTGATCAGTCCTCTGCACAGGTTATACTCACATACGATCTTGTTGGATGGTGTAATTCTCTTTGGATGTGGTGACCTGGGACGGCTTTCCTCCTCTGGTCAGTTGGTAGTTTTCCCTGCAACACCATGCCAGTTTGGATGGGTATGTGTTCCACTCTTTGCCCTGCACTTTTTGACCGGTTGTTGCTGTGAGGATTACATGGGACCAAGGACTTTTTGTTTGCAGTCAAGTGCATTATCATTGCTATGCTCTATTGCACCACTGCTTTTAAATTACACCTTTTTAATAAATTACTTTTCACTTCAATTCTTTACTGGAGGCTGTTTACATATCAGTGGATGGAATACCACACTACAGTGCGGTGTGCTGCATTTAGATTGTTAAATTATGAAAGTGTGACAAGGAAGGCATCCATTTACTCTGCGTAACATCATATTTCATGTCTTACCAAAGAATTGGGTATTCTATTGTGCATTAAGCTTCAAAACACCTACCAATTTAGGGTCCTATCACACGTGGCGGACTCGTTTAGCGGATCCGCTTGCTTAGCGGGGGATCTCGCCGCTGGTCCCCGCTGAGCAAGCGTATGATAGTTCTGTGTACGCTCTGCTGCCACAGAGCAGATACAGAGCTGCTCACTGGGCGGTTGGATAAAAACGGACCGCCTGTCCGTTTTCATCCGACCTGATCCGACGGGCGAAAGGGGAATTGGATCCCCATCCATCCCTTTTTGGCAGATCAGATCTGATGTTGGCGGGTGTAAACGGACACATGTCCATTTACACCCACCTCTCCATAGAGGAGAATGGAGGTGCTGATCGGGTCTGCCTGAAAAATCCGTGTCTCTAGAGCCTTTGCTTAAAAAATATAGAATATTTGAGGGTTCTAAGTAATTTACCTGTAGGAGAAAAGTGTCAGAATAGGCAGAGGGCTGAAGTCTTTACATACTGTATTTACAGTGCCTTGAAAAAGTATTCATGGCCCTTGAAATTTTCCACATTTTGTCATGTTACAACCAAAAATGTAAATGTATTTTATTGGGATTTTATGTGATAGACCAGTGGTGGGCAACCTTTTTTTTCAACTGAGCCAAATCTCGCCAAAACCATGATTGAAATTTATTTTGAGAGCCACATTTTTAAAACTGAAAATACATCTCCCATATAGTAATTCATCCCCCATAGTAATTCATCCCCCATATAGTAATTCATCCCCCATAGTGTAATTCATCCCCCATAGTGTAATTCATCCCCCATAGTGTAATTCATCCCCCATAGTAATTCATCCCCCATATAGTAATTCATCCCCCATATAGTAATTCATCCTCCATATAGTAATTCATCCCCCATAGTAATTCATCCCCCATATAGTAATTCATCCCCCATAGCAATTCATCCCCCGTATAGTATTTCATCCCCCGTATAGTATTTCATCCCCCATATAGTATTTCATCCCCCATATAGTATTTCATCCCTCATATAGTATTTCATCCCCCATATAGTAATTCATCCCTCATATAGTATTTCATCCCTCATATAGTATTTCATCCCCCCATATAGTATTTCATCCCTCATATAGTATTTCATCCCCCCATATAGTATTTCATCCCTCATATAGTATTTCATCCCTCATATAGTAATTCATCCCTCATATAGTATTTCATCCCCCCATATAGTAATTCATCCCTCATATAGTATTTCATCCCCCCATATAGTATTTCATCCCCCCATATAGTATTTCATCCCTCATATAGTAATTCATCCCTCATATAGTATTTCATCCCCCCATATAGTATTTCATCCCCCCATATAGTATTTCATCCCCCCATATAGTAATTCATCCCTCATATAGTATTTCATCCCTCATATAGTATTTCATCCCCCATATAGTATTTCATCCCCCCATATAGTATTTCATCCCCTCATATAGTATTTCATCCCCCCATATAGTATTTCATCCCTCATACAGTAATTCATCCCTCATATAGTAATTCATCCCCCATATAGTATTTCATCCCTCATATAGTAATTCATCCCCCCATATAGTATTTCATCCCCCCATATAGTATTTCATCCCCCCATATAGTATTTCATCCCTCATATAGTAATTCATCCCTGATATAGTAATTCATCCCTCATATAGTATTTCATCCCCCTATATAGTATTTCATCCCCCCATATAGTATTTCATCCCTCATAAAGTAATTCATCCCTCATATAGTATTTCATCCCCCACAGTACTATTCCCCCCCCCCCCTTCTAGTAAGCCAAGTCCCCCGTGTCAATTCACTTACCTTTTGCGTTCCTCTCGCTGTCTTCCTGCGCCGTTCGGGTCTTCAGGGCGGACTGTGAGAGGAGCCTAGCTCCCCTCCCCTCACGTTCGGCACGCTGCCCCGCCTACACACATCCTGACAGCCACATCCGCAAGCCGGATTAAAAGGTCCGCGCGGACTTTTGGGGCTGCCAACCGAGAGGAGGCAGGGGAGCGGCCGACCGAGAGGAGGGAGGGGAGCAGGCGCCCGGCACACAGAAGAGCCGCATTAGACTGGGTAAAGAGCCGCATGTGGCTCGCGAGCCGCGGCTTGCCGACCACTGTGATAGACCAATGCAAAGTGGCACATACAGTCAGGTCCATAAATATTGGGACATCGACACAATTCTAACACTTTTGGCTCTATACACCACCACAATGGATTTGAAATGAAACTAACAAGATGTGCTTTAACTGCAGACTGTCAGCTTTAATTTGAGGGTATTTGCATCCAAATCAGGTGAATGGTGTAGGAATTACAACCGTTTGCATATGTGCCTCCCACTTGTTAAAGGACCAAAAGTAATGGGACGATTGGCTTCTCAGCTATTTCATGGCCAGGTGTGTGTTATTCCCTCATTATCCCAATTACAATGAGCAGATAAAAGGTCCAGAGTTCATTTCAAGTGTGCTATTTGCATTTGGAATCTGTTCCTGTCAACTCTCAAGATGAGATCCAAAGAGCTGTCACTATCAGTCAAGCAAACCATCATTAGGCTGAAAAAATAAAACAAACCCATCAGAGAGATAGCAAAAACATTAGGCGTGGCCAAAACAACTGTTTGGAACATTCTTAAAAAGAAGGAACGCAATGGTGAGCTCAGCAGCACCAAAAGACCCGGAAGACCACGGAAAACAACTGTGGTGGATGACCGAAGAATTCTTTCCCTGGTGAAGAAAACACCCTTCACAACAGTTGGCCAGATCAAGAACACTCTCCAGGAGGTAGGTGTATGTGTGTCAAAGTCAACAATCAAGAGAAGACTTCACCAGAGTGAATACAGAGGGTTCACCTCAAGATGTAAACCATTGGTGAGCATCAAAATCAGGAAGGCCAGATTAGAGTTTGCCAAACGACATCTAAAAAAGCCTTCACAGTTCTGGAACAACATCCTATGGACAGATGAGACCAAGATCAACTTGTACCAGAGTGATGGGAAGAGAAGAGTATGGAGAAGGAAAGGAACTGCTCATGATCCTAAGCATACCACCTCATCAGTGAAGCATGGTGGTGGTAGTGTCATGGCGTGGGCATGTATGGCTGCCAATGGAACTGCTTCTCTTGTATTTATTGATGATGTGACTGCTGACAAAAGCAGCAGGATGAATTCTGAAGTGTTTCAGGAATATTATCTGCTCATATTCAGCCAAATGCTTCAGAACTCAATGACCCAAAGCATACTGCAAAAGCAACCAGAGTTTCTTTAAGGGAAAGAAGTGGAATGTTATGCAATGGGCAAGTCAATCACCTGACCAGAATCCAGTTGAGCATTCATTTCACTTGCTGAAGAAAAAACTGAAGGGAAAATGCCCCAAGAACAGCAGGAACTGAAGACAGTTGCAGTAGAGGCCTGGCAGAGCATCACCAGGGAAGAAACCCAGCATCTGGTGATGTCTATGCATTCCAGACTTCAGGCTGTAATTGACTGAAAAGGATTTGCAACCAAGTATTAAAAAGTGAAAGTTTGATTTATGATTATTATTCTGTCCCATTACTTTTGGTCCCTTAACAAGTGGGAGGCACATATGCGAACTGTTGTAATTCCAACACCGTTCACCTGATTTGGATGTAAATGCCCTCAAATTAAAGCTGACAGTCTGCAGTTAAAGCACATTTTGTTCGTTTCATTTCAAATCCATTGTGGTGGTGTATAGAGCCAAAAATGTTAGAATTGTGTCGATGTCCCAATATTTATGGACCTGACTGTAACTGTGAAATGGAAGGAAAATGATAAATGGTTTCTCAACATTTTTTACAAACAAATATCTGGAAAGTGTGGCGTGCATTTGTATGCAGCCCCTAAAATCTACTGGAACCAATTGCCTTCAGAAGTCACCTAATTAGTAAATAGAGTCCAACTGTGTGTAATGTATGTTCAGAATAAACACAGCTGTTCTGTGAAGCCCTCAGATTTTGATAGAGAACATTAGTGAACAAACAGCATCATGAAGGCCAAGAAACACACCAGACAAGTCAAGGATAAAGTTGTGGAGAAGTTTAAAGTAGGGTTAGGTTGTAAAGAAACAACCCAAGCTTTGAAAATCTACAGAGCACTGTTCAATCCATCATCCGAAAATGGAAAGAATATAGCACAACTGCAAACCTACCAAGACACCTAAACTGGCAGGCCGGGCAAGGAGAGCATTAATCATAGAAGCAACCTAGAGGCTATGGCAACGCTGGAGCAGCTGCAGAAATCCACAGCTCAGGTGGGACAAGCTAACTAAAGGACAACTATTAGCTGTGCACTCCACAAATCTAGCTTTTATGGAAGAGTGGCAGGAAGTGGCCCTTGTTGAAAGAAAACCATAAGAAGTCGCTTTTGCAGTTTGTGAGAAGTCATGTGGTGGATACAGCAAATATTGAAAAAGGTGCTCTGGTCAGATGAGACCAAACTTAAATTTTTGGACCTAAAAGAAAAACGCTGTGTGTGGCAAAAAACTAACACTGCACATCACCCAGAACACACCAACCCCACTGTGAAACATGGTGGTGGCAGCATTATGTTGTGGGGATGCTTTTATCAGCAGGGACAGGGAAGCTGGTCTGCGTTGAAGGGAAGATGGATGGAGCAGAATGCAGGGCAATCTTAGAAGAAAACCTTCTGCAAAAGACTTCAGACTGGAGCAGAGGTAGACCTTCCAGCAGGACAACGACCCTAAACCTACAGCCAGAGCTACAGTGGAATAGTTTAGAGCAGGGGTCTGAAAACTTTCTACACTAAGGGCCAGTTTACTGTAATTCATACTTTAGGAGAGCCAGACTAACATTTGAGAGTAGAAAAGGTCCCAGTGGAGCAAAAACAATGCCCCATCTTTGGTGTCAGTGAGAGGAATTGTGCCTCATCAGCGGTGTCATTGGGCCCCATAGTTGGTGTCATTGTGAGAAGTTGTGACCCATTTTTAGCATCATTGGGAGGAATTGTGCCCCATAATTGTTGTCATATGGAGGAATAGCGTTCCAACATTTGTGTCAGTAGGGGGAATTATGCCCCACCCTTGTGTCGGTGGGCCCCATTGTTGGTGTCATTGGGAGGAATTGTGCCCCATCATTGGTGCAAGTGGGGGAATTATGCCCCATTGTTGGTATCAGTGGATACCCAGTAGTGCCCCAAGGGCCAGATAAAAGCAAGCAAAGGGCCGCATCTGGCCCTCAGGCCACAGTTTGGAGACCACTGGTTTAGAGCAAAGCATATTCATGTGTTAGAATGGCCCACAGTCCAGACCTAAATACAATTAATCTGTGACAAGACCTGAAAACTGCTGTTCACAGACGCTCTGCGTCCAATCTGACAGCTTGAGCTATTTTGCAAAAAAGAACGGGCAAAAATTTCACTCTTAAGATGTGCAAAGCTGGTAGAGACATACCCAAAAAGACTTGCAGCTGTAATTGCAGCGAAAGGTGGTTCTACAAAGTATTGACTGGGGGGGGTCTGAATACAAATGCACGCCACACTTTTCAGATATTTGTAAACAATGTTGAAAACCATTTATCATTTTCCTTCCACTTCACAATTATGTACCACTTTGTGTAAGTCTATCACATAAAATCCCAATAAAATACATTTACATTTTTGGTTGTAACATGACAAAATGTGGAAAATTTAAAAGGAGTATGAATACTTTTTCAAGGCACTGTACATAGTTTATTTGGTTGAAAAAAGATACAAGTCTGGATTAAAACCCTTTAGTTGTCCCCACAGCTTCTGTTAAGGTTTTTTTCCTCTTGCCTTTCCCTAGTTTTTTAGGGTACAAGAAAGGGTTATCCTTTAATCGCCTGCATTTTTTTTTCACTTTGGAGCCATTAGCCATAGCTCTCTGAGACAACCCCGACATGTCTGGCTTTGCTTATGTGGGCAACCACTATAAAGGCACATTTTTTTGCGGATGATACTCTCCTGTTCCTCACCAATTCTCTTATTCATACCCTTCCCAATTTACAGGCGACATTGGATTACTTCTCAGTTATTTCGGGACTCCGTGCAGCGCTGAACATCACTCTACCTGATGCCCTGGTCATGCATCTACAGACACAATTCCCTTATTGCTGGGTACCATAGATTACTTGGGGACTAAACTAAACTCACTTCCTCTTGCTCCACCTTGTTCTCGACTAATTACTACCACTTGCTGCACTCCCTGACCTCTTTTCTCCATTCCTGACAATTCCCCTCCCACTCTTGGGATAGGCAGGATCGATGAAGTCAAAATGACAATCCTGCCCAAAGTCCTCTATTTTTTCTGGACCTTGCCTATACACGTCCCCTCCTCTTACGTTGTTTGCAGAACAGAATCCTTCAATTCATCTGTGCACAAATGCCCCAGACCTGGGAACCCCTAAGATAGCCAAATATTATCTGGCAGCCCAGATTTCTCAATTATCTATGTTACAGGACACCTCTGTCATCCCATTGTGGGTGCTCTTGGAATTACCCAATTGCACCCGACTTCTTTGAAGGTGTTGCTTTCTCACAAATTAAGTTCTGACACGAAGCCCTTTTGCGCTTCATATCTTTTCAATAGTCGGGAAACTTTATGTCCCCTTTCATGCTTCTTTTACCGATTATTAATAACTCTTTCTGCCGAGGTTAGAACAACCTCGTTCCTTCACCTGGTGGACCTCTCGTGGCTTTATGGGGATGCATCACTTCTTAACCATGCACTCGTTTCTGTCGTGGGAGGCAATCTGGGAGATGCATGAGATCCCATGGCAGGAACACTTCCATTATCTGCAATTGCGACACTGGATCTCGTCTCTTCATCGTACTTCCACCCATCCCTTTTGCAAGATGTCTTTTAAGCATACCGGTCATACTCCTGAGGGTCCCCTGGCCTTATTTCACTGCTTGAAGACTCTTTTAATGGCATATAGTCAACCCTTGCCTATATGACGCGGGGTTCTCCACTGACAGCTGAAATATGAAAATAAATCTTAAAAAGAGAAAAAAAAATGTAATAAAAAATTAAAACAAAAAAAATACTTAAAAAAAATATTTTTTTTTTTCATACTGTCACCAGTCAGTGTCCCTGATTACCGCCATGCCAGTTATATGATGGCGCTGTACTGCACTGGTGACACTATGTAAAAAAAAAAAAAAAAGTGAAAATATTTTTTTTCATTTTCCAAAAAATGACAAAAAAATTACAACTTCAAAAAACTCGCCATGCCTCTTAGGAAATACGTCGGACTGTCTACTTTGCAAAAAGGGGTCATTTGGGGGATATCTGTACTGTTCTGACATTCTTGGACCTCAAGAAATTAGATTAGCCGTCAGTACTTTAGGATTGATCAATATTCCATATATACCATAGTTTGTGAACTCTATAACTTTCCTACAAATTAAATAATACATCCTAATTTGGGTTATTTTCACCAAAGACATGTGTCACGATCGCGGCGTCAGACCCCAGACCTTCTCACCAAACTCGTGACCGAAGGACTGGCCGATCTAAAACCGCTATGTGACATGCGTAACAATACCACGCCCAGCTGCACCCTGCACAAAGATTTTCCAGCTAATGGACTACAATCTATGTACCTGCAGCCTGTACGCTATTGCTACTGGGTCAGGTTAATTACACAATTAACCCCTTCACACTGCCACTGTGATGGATTTGGTAAAATGCCTATTTCATTTCAAATTGAATATATATATATACATCTTTTTACATATTTACTTTTATACTTTAATACTATTTCTTTCCATATATTTATAAATGTTTAGCATGAATATATATGCTGTGTGAATATTTTCTGCCTGCTGGGCTTTGTGGTACTTTAAGAAATCCTTAAGAAATATTTGCTCACAGGAACAGACCCCCTCCCATCCTGTGATTTGGAAGACAAAAGAATGTTTTTTCTCTTTTTAAGATAAGACTGAAGAAGATCACACCTACAGTTGTGTCCAAAATTATTCAACCCCCAATGCTGTAAAGGGGTTTAGGGACTATAGTGTACATTTGGAATTGTATTCAGAATCAAATCCTACAAGGACGTTGTAACTACCCAAATGCAACTAAAATGACATCAATTGTTTATGTAATACAGTAGTAAATGGTTCTTATGTGGTTTCTTCATTGCCACAATTATTCAACCCCTTAAAGACTACCACTCTGAAGAACAGAGGTTCATACAGGTGCTTTCCATCAGGTATTGAAAACACCTGTGGATGTCACCGAGCAGCAATCAAGCATAATAAGCACCAATTAGGCAGCTTTAAAATGACTGTGATACTCAGCTCCTTCTAGACATTTACTGGTGTGGTTACAAACATGGTGAAGGCAAGAGAATGGTCCAGGAAGACAAGAGAAGAGGTGATTTCTCTTCACAGGAAGGGCAATGGCTATAAGAAGATTGCAAAGATGTTAAACATACCAAGAGACACCTTAGGAAGCATCATTCGCAAATTCAAGGCAAAGGGCACTGTTGAAACGCTACCTGGTCGTGGCAGAAAGAAGATGCTGACTTCGACTGCTGTGCGCTACCTGAAGCGTAGAGTGGAGAGAAGTCCCCGTGTGACTGCTGAGGAACTGAGAAAAGATTTGTCAGATGTGGGTACAGAAGTTTCAGCCCAGACAATAAGACGCACACTGCGTAATGAAGGCCTCCGTGCCAGAACTCCCAGGCGTACCCCCTTGCTGTCTCCAAAGAATAAGAAGAGTCGACTGCAGTATGCCAAAAGCCATGTGGACAAACCACAAAAGTTGTGGGATAGTGTTCTGTGGACTGATGAAACAAAATTAGAACTGTTTGGGCCCATGGATCAACGCTATGTTTGGAGGAGGAAGAACAAGGCCTATGATGAAAAGAACACCTTGCCTACTGTGAAGCATGGTGGAGGGTCAATCATGCTTTGGGGCTGTTTTGCTTCTGCAGGTACAGGGAAGCTTCAGCGTGTGCAAGGTACCATGAATTCTCTTCAGTACCAGGAGATATTGGATGGAAACGTGATGCAGTCCGTCACACACCTGAGGCTTGGGAGACGTTGGACCTTTCAACAGGACAATGATCCCAAGCATACCTCCAAGTCCACTAGAGCATGGTTGCAGAGGAAAGGCTGGAACATTTTGGAGTGGCCATCGCAGTCACCAGACTTAAATCCGATTGAGAACCTCTGGTGGGACTTAAAGAAAGCAGTTGCAGTGCGCAAGCCTAAGAATGTGACTGAACTGGAGGCCTTTGCCCATGAAGAATGGGCGAAGATACCCGTAGATCGCTGCAAGACACTTGTGTCAAGCTATGCTTCACGTTTAAAAGCTGTTATAACTGTAAAAGGATGCTGTACTAAGTACTAAGATTGAATGTCACTTGGGGGTTGAATAAAACTGATAATGCTGTGAGCACAGAAAAGACATTTGTGGTTATTTCATTATAACTGTTATGTTATATTTGTCTGACCTACAAGTGCCTCTTTAATGTAAATGTAAGCAAGATGACTGAATGATCAAAAGCAATGTCAAACTGGCCAAAACACTCAATTTCAGTGGGGGTTGAATAATTTTGGACACAACTGTAGATTCGTTTTACCCTTAGGCATGAAGGGGTTAACTTTGACCCCTTTTTAAATATAGGCACCACAATACCTTACACAAATCCAGTGGCACTATGCAGTCATTAAAGATTCTCTAAAAATTAAAAATAATGGTTTTGAAATGACAGTTCAATTCTTCTAGGACTGGCAGATGTACACCATTTGGTCCATGCACCTTTATTCTGTCTAAGTATTTCTGGACCATATGAAATTTGAGCCACAATGGTTCATTTGGGGCTAAGTCAATATCATCCTCATTATAGACATGTGCTCCATCGCCATGCAGAGCTGAATAAGGTATTTAATAGATTTGCCTTCTCTTCATCCCCAGTCACCCACTCCAGATCATTTTGTAAAGGGCTTACATGCTGAGACCTGACCTTTTTACTATTAATATATTTGAAGAATTTTTAGGGGTTTGTCTTACTCTCTTTTGCAATCTGTAGTTCGTTTTAAGTTTTCACAGCCTTAATTTCCTTTTTACATATTCTGTTATATTCCTTGTAACATTTATAACAATGATGGTGTTCCTTCATTTTAATATTTTGTAAAAGCTCTTTTCTTATTATTTATAGCGATATTAACTTTGGCGGTGAGCCACATAGGTTTTATTTTTAGCCTTTTAAACTTATTGCAGTGTGTTTGCATACAGTTGTTTTGAAGAATTACCATTTCGGTTCTGTGTTCATCGATGCCAATATTCCCTTCCATTCTAAGTCTTGGAGAGCAGCCCTCAGCTTTAGTAAGTTTTCTCCTCTAAAGTTAAGTGTTTATATTTTCCATATTTGTTTGTTGTCTACAGCGAACATTAAATGAAAACATGTTATGGTCACTGCTTCCAGATGTTCTTTTACATGAACATTAGTCATAAGCTCTGCATGGTTAAAGATTACCAGTTCTAGCAGAGGATCATTTCTTGTTGGGGCCCCTATGAACTGTACCATAAAAATGTCCTGTAGTAGGTTTATACATTTTTGCTATTTAACGGTTCCAACAGTGCCATTACTACAGTCAATTTCAGGTTAGTTAAAATCATCCATTATCACTTTGCTAGCCCTTCCAGTCCTTTTCTATCTGTGCAAGGAGCTGAATCTTCACCTCTTCATTACCACTGGGGGGCCTATAACAAACTCCAATAGTTAACTTTGTAGTATGCACACCCATATGTGTTCTAACCCATAATGTTTCAGCCACATCACACTTTCCGTTAGCTAGATCCTCTCACACTCGCTTTAAGATCACTTCTCACAGAGACAGACACCATCATCTTTCCTTTTTACCCTGTCTCTCAGAAAGTGAACATAGCCAGGAATATTAATGTGACGAAGGAAGCCAAGATTCAGCAATACCAATAAAATCATAGTTCCCTTCATGCACCAAAGCTTCCAACTCACCTAATTTCCTTGGCAGACTTCTGGCATTGGTGAGCAAAAATTTAAATTCATTGACACCTTTTGCACACGTATGCTGCATGTTTTTTATTTTCGTACAAATGGTACCAATTCCAGTGGTTGTTTATAACATGGGAACCTCCTTATCACCTGCTATAGCCCTCCCCCCATCTTTCCCCATTCCACCTACCAATAACGACTGACCCCTGTCTGATCTGTCTGCCCCATTATAATCTTTTTCTCACATAGGGACAGACACCACCGCCTATGGTGGCCATAGAGCGCAGAAAGACGTTGCTACCGGTCGGGATTGACCAACTAGGGGAAGAATGTAATCCTTTATGATCCGACCTAGATAAGATCAGAGGCCACCTTTCTGAATCTGAAGCCAGGGTGTCGACTGTGAAAGAGCTACAAAAGAAGCGCAAGACCTTTAACGAAGAACGTCATCGTTTACAAAATCGTAACATCAAATATCGCTTGCTTGATCAGAGTCGTCTACGAGTACAACATGACAACTAAATTTTTTGATACCCCAGGTGAGGTGGACTCCTGGCTGGAAATGCTGCGGCAAGACCTATCCATGTTATTATTTATTACATCGAGTTTATATAGCGCCAAAGGGTTTGCTCAGCGCTGTACAATAGGGGGGACAATACATGGCACAGTACAACAAAAACAGACAGCGTACGAGGGGTAAGAGGGCCCTACTCTTTCAAGCTTACAATCTAGGAGGGAGGGGGTAGTGGAACAATAGGAAGTGGCTGAGGGGAATGCAGTGGCTGAGGGGGATGAAGTGGTAGGAGGAATGAGGGAGGATGGCCGTTAGGTGAGGGTGGGGTAGGCTTCCCTGAAGAGATGGGTTTTGAGGGAGCACCTGAATGTGGGGAGGGAAGGCGACAGTCGGATGGATTGGGGCAGTGAGTTCCAGAGGATAGGGGAGGACCTGGAGAAGTCCTGCAGTCGTGCATGGGAGGAGGAGACCAGGGAGCAGGATAGAAGGAGGTCCTGTGAGGAGCGAAGGGTACGGGTAGGGTGGTACTTGGGGATCAGGTTGGTGAGGTAGTCAGGGGCAGTGTTATGAACGGCTTTGTAGGTCAGGATTAGAAGTTTAAATTTGATGCGTTGGGCAATCGGGAGCCAGTGGAGGGAGAGGCAGAGGGGAGTGGCAGAGGTGGAGTGGGTGGTGAGGTGGATGAGTCTGGCCGCTGATTCAGGATGGTCTGGAGCGGGGAGAGTATGCACTTGAGTAGGCCAATGAGAAGAGAGTTGCAGTAGTCAAGGCGTGAGATGGAGTGTACAAGAAGTTTGATGGTGTCTGGGGTGAGGAAGGCACGTATCTTGGCAATAGTGCGGAGATGGAGCCTGCATGTGTTTGCAAGTGATTTGACATGAGGGATGAAGAAGAGGTTCGAGTCAAGAATGACGCCAAGGACTTTGGCTTGCGGGGCGGGAATGATAGTGGTGTTGGTGGTGGTGATGGATAGGCTGGGGGGGGGGGGGGGTGTGGGCAGGGGGAAAGACGAGGAGTTCGGTTTTGGAGATGTTAAGCTTGAGGAAATGTTTCCTTCTGGTTTGCACCTGTCATGACATACCACCACTTCTGGGATGCTGTCTTTGGGACAGACTCCTCCATATCCATCACATTCTCTTATCGCTCTATGGGAGGACCATGGCCATTTTCACTTGCAGATGTGGTGGAGGACCGTATATCTGGGCCTGCAGGGGTTGATGTTACCTCTTTATTTCTGCTGTGCCTGGGGAAACCTGTTTTTCTGTCATGCTGGAGTACAATGTTAAATCGTCATAGTGGTTATTCTCCACCTTTACCAGCTTACACTACCTTTCCCTTATGGACATCTGTTGTTCAGGAGTACTCCACACTGAGATGCTTTTCTGCTTATTTACGGAGTAATCTAGCTATTCCCCACCCGACTATCTTCGGTGATTGTATGTAGGTGAACCCTCCTTCTACTACCAGTTTGGACTTCGTCACTGAGGAAGTTCCACTTCCAGTTTAGGGAATTAAACTGACCTAAATTGTCTGTTGGGGTATTATGGTCAGTAGGGAGTTCATTACGGTTTTTCAACTGTACACTAAATTTCTCTTATGGTTCTGTGCTGCTCTATACAAAACACTGCCTATCTCCTTTATGATATTTGGGTTTTGGCATTCTCCAGGGCTACATGAGGAATTTTGGTTTCCACCTTGGGGTTATCCAGTTGTGATTTTCCCTGTTCTCTTTAGTATATGGAGTTGAAATTAATATTGTAGAATGTTAGGGGTATCAATGGACAAATTTAAAAGAGCACTCATGTTTAAATATTTGAATCATCACAAGCCTCATATCTTGCTCCTGCAAGAAACCCACCTTATGGGGAATATTAGCTTTACGCAGATCTTGGACCCAACACTCCTTTCACTCCACTTATTCGTTATGCTCGGGGAGTTGCCATTCTCCTAAATAAATCCTTAGCATATAAGACAGTGCACCTAATTACTGACCCTCTGGGCACATTATATTGTTACTGGAAATAAGAGCTGTTGTGTTAGCTGTAGTCAATGTATACAGTAGGTTCCTCCTCCCTTTAACCAGCAGGTCCTGTATACCATATATGACAGACATGCTCCTCTCCAGTTTTCCCAATTGTATATTGCAGGTGATTTCAACTCGACTCTTGATGCACGCTTAGATTCCTCTAACCCTCTCAGAGCGTATAGCCCTGACTTACGTCATTGGGCTCAGGCTTTTGAGTTTACTGAAATCTGGAGATGGAAACACCCCTCTACTAGAGCCCACTTTTGTTTCTCATCCACGCATTAATCAGCCTTCCACTTAGACCTTATTTTTGGAAATACTTGAGCCTTGTCATCGGTGCAAGGAGTCTCCTATCTACCCACGGGTCTGTCAGATCATGCCCCTATAAAGCTCAGAGTTACCCTATCAACTGCCCGCCATTCTGACTGTTGGCATCTAACACATCGATGGATACAGGACCCACAAGTTGGGGAGGTTATCTCCCCTGCAATGTCCCTTTATTGGGAACTGAATGATAACTCTGCTCCAGCTCCAATGGTATGGGATGCGTTTAAAGCGCATTTCCGAGGGGAATAGATCTCGGCCATCAAGATGGTTAGACGGGATCTGTCCTTGGAGTTACAAAAGTTGGAAGACAGTGAATCATTGGCGGCAGCAAATTTTTCTGCCTCTCCGACCTCAGATAATTTTAATTTACTTGCTCAGATGAAAAGCAACTTCTCCCTTCACCTAAACTCTGCTACACATTTGGATCTCAGGTCCCTGGCAGCTAGGGTCTTTGAGTCTGGGGACAAGAATGGCAAATTGCTAGCTAATCTGGCGGCAGATTCTAGGGCTCATACGGTTATCTCCACTATTACCTGTGCAGGTGGCACTATGACTTCTGACCCTGACTGCATCTTACAGGAATTCACTAATTATTATGGTGGTCTGTATGGTACCGGTTCTAGTGTGGTTGGATCAGAACTTTGATTATTTGTCTGCTCTGGATCTCCCTCGACGTTTGCAGGAGGCGGCTGCACAGCTTGACAAAGACTTTATGGTTGAAGAAATTGAGTCAGCTATACGATCTTTACCAGGTATCAAGACTCCTGGTTAAGACAGTATATTAGGGGAATGGTATAGGATGTATGCTGCTACACTGGCACCTAGGCTTCTTCGAGTGTAGATCACAATTGACACTGTCCCCTTCAATGTATCAGGCCCATATCATTCTATTGCCTAAACCCAGCAAGGACCGGTCTCAATGTGCCTCTTATAGGCCTATTTAATTGCTCAATTATGATTAGGGATGCACCGAAATTTCGGTGGCCGAAAACACCCCTTTCGCCCGTTGGCCGATATGAAAAAAAGCACCAATACAGGTGCCTAAAAAACCCAGCCCCTCGCTGCCGCCCACCCAGGCCAATTTTCAGCTTTCAGAGCTGTCACACTTTGAATGACAACCGCACAACACTATACCCATATGAAATTTTTATCAATTTTTTTCACACAAATAGAGCTTTATTTTGGTGGTATCACCACCACTGGTTGTTTTATTTTTTGTACTAAAAGCGAAAAAAAAGAGCAAACATTAAAAAAAAAAAGAAAAAAAAAAGGGGCTTCTTTGTTTCTATTATAAAATTGTGCAAACAGGTAGTTTTTCTCCTTCACTGATGTGCATTCATGGGCACGGATAGGCGACACTGATGAGGCAGCACTGGTAGGCACCGATATGCAGCAATGATGGCAACTGATAGCCGGCACTGACTATCAGTGCAGATGTCAGCTTTGACAGTTGCCGATTACTGGCAGTACTCTCCTCACGTTGTGACAGCTCGGTGGTGGTTAAATACCACCAAAAGAAAGCTTGGTCTCAAAAAAATTATAAAAATTACATATGGGTACAGATTTGCATGACTGAGCAATTGTTATTCAAAGTGTGACAGTGCTTAAAACTGAAAATTGGCCTGGGCAGGAAGGGGGTAAAAGTGCCCAGTATTGAAGTGGATAATACCGCAGTGGTGGTGCAACCCTTCAGTGGTTGCACATATTTAATTTTGTTTTTTTGTGGGATACAATATAATTTGGAAGCTTTGCATTTTGGAGATATTTAACATACCTGTATTTGCAACATCACAGTGGCGGTGGACCCCCAACATTGACATTTTTTACTTCTTGAGTTTATATGGTTTTTATATTGTCTACATTGGTGAATTAACATATGTTGAATCAGTTTGGTCACAATACTATCAGATATTTGCAACATTGCTTGATATTTTGAGATATGATAGGTCTGTTAATGTAGAGCAGTACTCTTAAGGTTTATTTAATGCAGGGACACATTTGGTGCTTTGCAGCAACATTAAAATAATTTGAAGGTAATTGAAGCAAAGACTACACAGGCTGTGCAGAGATTACACATTTAGTTCTGTACACAGACTGTGGACAAAACGCGCCCCCCGCCCAAAAAAAAAAAAAAAGAAATTTCATGCTTGTGTGGTTGGCTTATTGATTTTCTCAGAAGTCAAATTTTGGGCATCCTCTGCAAGTGAAATACTCCCAAAGAGAAATTGGGTCAAATTGGGTCAAATGGATGCAGGCCTTGCCACTTTCCTCATAGGAGCCCTGCAAGTGCAGTAGCTGATTGATAATTATGAAATCATCCCATACAGATTTACTCTGCATATGGATACAAACAAAACGCATTTCTTCAGAAAAAAAAAAAAAAAAAAGTAGGAATCTGCAACAAAGTTTGTTAAGATCCTTGCACATAGATCACCCAGAAGGGAATGTTTTTTCTCAACAAATGAGGAATTATGCAGATCATAAATGGGTCAAAATTCTGAATGATTTTTCTTTAGAAAATGAGAAATTTTGTGCATTTTGCAATATGATGGTGCCACCATTGATCCCGAAACTCCACCATCCAAGCCTTCAAGTTCACCTCATATTGCTACAAAAAAGAATGTTTGTGACTGGGAATCTTCTTTTCTTTCCAGGCCACAGCCCATGCTCATTTCTCTTTTGATTAGATTTCTCATGATTCTTCCATCATTGATTAGAATTTTGTTCATTTTTCAGAAAACTTCCAACATGCGTGATCACTCAAAGATGGCCGCAAGAAAATCAGCCAATGCTGCAGCCCACTAATGGTGCAAAATTTGAACGAAAATTCTTTGTTATGGACTCTTGAAAAAAAATTCTTTTGGAATGTAACCCATGTATGGCCTGCATTACTCTTGAAAGGCCTGAGGAGAACAGACAGATGTCCTGAGTTGCAAAGCCAACCGTATAAAGGAATAGATCTGAAACATGCTTTGCAAGGGTGTTAAGCTAAATGCAAGAACCGTATAGTGCTTCTGACAGGAAAAAGGAAATATTCTTTACTTTTTACATTGCACATAATTCACCATTTCGGTTTTTATCAAAGTCAGCTTTCATTTGTACTTACAAAGAGATGTCTCATGATTTATATTCTCAAACAGCATATTCAGTGTCTGAAGAAGCTGCCCACAAACATAGCGACCGGACTTCTGCCGTAAGATGTTAAGAAAGAACACAAACATATTCTTTTCCAGAAAGAAGCTGTAAAGCAGAGATGACAAGCAAATTCAAAAGATCAAACTGTTACTCTCCAATATTCAAAGCAGCATGGTTTACTGAGGGAACACAATGTCAGACTAAAGGGCTCACTCAGATTATGGGCGGTAACCTGCAATTTTCTGCCCGGGATAAATGTAGTTTACCGCTGGGCATACACAAGACAACTACTTTCTCTATGCCCCATTCACATCACAATGCTGGTGTGAAATGTGGTGTGTTGCAATGCGTACACAAAAGCAGCATGTCTGCATATTTCTACACCACACTGGATGACACTGCATGATACCACACAGCACGACACAATGCAGAGTAGATGCCAGGAAACACACCACAGAGTGAATACTTCCCTAGCCTAATGTGACTGAATTTGTTGACTATATCACACATGTATTGGACCAGGATGGTGCTAATGACAGTCTAGATTGATATCAGCAAAGCATTTAACAAGATACCACATAGTAATCTCAAAATACATTTTGTACAAGCTAGGACTTAACCATTGGGTGGATCAGTGGCTATGCAGTTTCTCAACCATTTTTCCAGTCAAGGTCCTCATTAACTACTTGCCTACTGAGCACTTATACCCCCTTCTTGCCCAGACCAATTTTCAGCACTGTCACAATTTGAATGACAATTGCGTGGTCACGCAACAATGTACCCATATGACATTTTTGTAATTTTTTTTCACACAAATAGAGCTTTCTTTTGGTGGTATTTAATCACCCCTGGGGTTTTTAATTTATGTGCTATAAAAAAAAAAAATCTGAAAAAAAAGTTTTTCTTTGTTTCTATGATACAATTTTGCAAACAGGTAATTTTTCTCCTTCACTGATGTGCATTGATGAGGCTGCACTGACAGGCAGCAATGATGGGCACTGATTAGCGGCACTAATGAAGTGGCACGAATAGGCAGCACTGATGAGCTGGCACTGTTATGCAGCACTGATGGGCACTGATTGGCAGCACTGCTGGGTGCCACTGCTGGGCATATTTGGGTGGCACTGCTAGGCACTGATGCATGGAACTCCTTGGCACTTGTGGGTGGCACTGCTGGGCACTGATCATCAGTGCCCTTATGATCAGTGCCGATCTGTTTTCTGACAATTGCCGGTTATCGGCAGTACTTTAATCAAGCTGGGACAGTGTGAGGAAACTGCAGCCGATAACTGGCAACTGCATTTACCCGGTGATCTGCTGTGTCATTGGACACAACTGATCACGTGGTAAAAGGCCGCTGTGATTGGCCTTTTACCACATCACATGATCAGCTGTGTCTGTAGGACACACGATCACGGAGATTGCCGGGTGCACACCACTGGGGGCGCGCAGTAGGGCGCGTTCTGGGAGGATGTCATATGACACCCTCCCAGAACTGGACAACCGCACTGTAGCCGTCATTCGGCTATAGCGTGGTTGGCAAGTAGTTAAAATGCTTCACAATCTCAAGGTACCCCATTCTAAAATGTAAAAAAACTAAAAAAACTTACATAACACAGCAACATCCACACACGTAGGACACCCAACATACATTTATTTGTCCACACTAGTACTGGTCAGTATTTCAATGTTTCTCTTCTCCCTCGGTTTTTTTTCACTCAGTCAGCTAATGTGACCCAGTGTTGATGGAGAGGGGCAGGGGAGGGGACAAACAAGGATGATGTACAGGCATCCAACATCCTCCTCATCAACCATTGACATCACTGGTTGTTAGTATCCGAACAGCTAGAAGGTATTAATGATGCACAATAAAAACCTGTGGCTTCATGGAACTAAAAGGCTGGCTTGGTCCACACGCTGACTTGTATACATTTTTGAGCAATTTTTAGGAATTTTGCCAAAGGACACCCTGAAGGGACCCTGGTTGAAAAAGGCTGGGCTAAGAGGAAAGACTGTGGTTTTAAACGTGCTTCATTCAGAACAGAGAACAGTCATTAGTGGTGTGCCACAATGCTATGTACTAGGTCCTGTTCTATTTTGGACTCATTCACATGGGCGCACCAATCGGTACACTTTTCAGAGGGCCGTGTTTTCCTGCCACACTCAGATGGTTCATGCAGCCAGCTTGTGCAAATGACAGTCTGACTGCTGCTGGAATCTTCACACAAATTCCAGTGTACATCTGTGCAGGACCTGTGTTTGTCTGTGTTTTGCACCATGCAACTGTCTTTAGCAGAAATACAGGCAAGGATGTGCTTGAAGATCCATGCAACCATTAGCCTGTATTTGATTTAAATAGGCTGACTGCACAGGCCACATGTGCCTCCTGGGTGGTTAAACATGATCTTCTGTATGTGTTTGTGCGCCAAAGTGAATGCAAACGTAAAGTAGTATTAGAAGCCATTTAAGAAAAAAAAAAAGGTATGTATGTATGTATGTATGTATATATTGATCTATCTATCTAGATTGATCTCAAACATGTTATGGTATTGTCAGAGCAGGTCTCCCGCAGGAGCCCCTGGTCCCTCCCTCCTGCCAAGCACTCAAGTAGGCTTGCTCCTGATTCACTTCTCTGCGTGTCAGAGTGTTGTGGCTCAGCCCCACCTCCTCTCTCTCCTCATTGGCTCACTGACTGTGATTGACAGCATCACAAGGCCATAGCTCCAGCTTCAGTAAGAATGGTGTTATTGAGGTCATAGGCGGCATTCCTCCTCCAAACACGGTGAGTTGAGTTGATGCCAAAGAGCTCAATTTTGGTCTCATCTGACCACAACACTTTCAACCAGTCCTCCTCTGCATCATTCAGATGTTCAGTGACAGACTTCAGACGGGCCTAGACGAGCTTTCTTGAGCAGAGGGACCTTGCGGGCACTGCAGGATTTCAATCCTTGTCGGCGTAGTGTGTTACCAATTGTTCTCTTGGTGACTATAGTCCCAGCTGCCTGGAGATCATTGACAAGATCCTCACGTGTAGTTCTGGGATGATTCCTCACTGTTCTCATGATCATTGACACGCCACGAGCTCAGATCTTGCATCGTGCACTAGACCTAGGGAGACGGACAGTTATTTTGTGTTTCTTCCATTTGGGAATGATTGCACCAACAGTTGTCACCTTCTCACCAAGCTGCTTGGCGATAGTTTGATAGCCCAGTCCAGCCTTGTGTAGGTCTACAATCTTGTCCCTGACATCATTGGACAGCTCTTTGGTCTTTGCCATGGTGGAGAGTTTGCATTTTGATTGTTTAATTGCACCTGTGGACAGGTGTCTTTTATAAAAGGTAACATGAGGTTAGCATTCCCTTTAAGACACGGCTTCTAATCTCAGCTTGTTACCTGTATGAAAGACACCTGGTAGCAAGAAATCCTGCTGAATGATAGGGGATCAAATACTTATTTCCCTCATGAACATGCAAATCTGTGCATAATTTGTTAGACGTGCATTTCTTTTGAATTTTTGTTGCTATTCTGTCTCTCAATGTTACAATACACCTACCATTTGATTTTTAGACTGATCCCCTGCTGATTTTGAATGTTTGCCCACTCACAAAGAAACGAGCAAATACTTATTTCCTTCGCTGTACATGTCTTCATGGAACTTGCTTTGTGCACTGGTGCACAGTCATGTTGGAACAGGAAGGGGTCATCCTCAAACTGTACCCAAAAATTTGAGAGCATGAAATTGCCCAAAATGTCTTGGTATGCTGCCGCTTTAAGAGTTCCCTTCACTGGAACTAAGGGGCCAAGCCCGACCCCTGAAAAACAACCCCACACCCCAATCCCTCCTCCACCAAACTTTACACTTGGCACAAAGCAGTCAGGCAAGTACCATTCTCCTGGCAACCACCAAACCCAGAAACGTTCATCGGATTGCCAAACAGAGAAGAATGATTTGTCACTCCAGAGAACACGTCTCCACTGCTCTACAGTCCAGTGGTGGCGAGCTTTAAACCACTGCATCTGACGCTTTACATTGCACTTGGTGATGTAAGGCCTGGATGTAGCTGCTCGGCCATAGAAACCTATTCCATGAAGCTATGTATTTTTGTTGTGCTAATCTGAAGGCCACACGAATTTTTGAAGTCTTTAGCTATTCAGTCTGCAGACAGTAGGCAACTTCTGCGCAATGTGCGCTTCATCATGCGCTGACCCCTCTCTGCTCTGTCATGTTACGTGGCCTACCACTTTGTGGCGGAGTTGTAGCACGCTGATCACACAAACGTACCAAGAGCTGTAGATCAGAAAATGATTTCAGGGGTTCCCCGACGTCTCAAACTTTGAACCTTGGAGGAACCTTTGGCAAAAAGGTTGACAAACCCTGCACTAATTCATAACAAAGATGACATATTTACTATCATATTTATAGTCCCCAGCTTTTAATGAAGTTTAAGTAGTTTGTTTGGACCAAACGATTCCCTTCATTAAGGGATGCAGCAGCTGGAAGTGCTATATAAAACTGTACATTATGGAATATATATACAGTTTTGTACTATTAATAAATTCTCCTTCGGGAAACATTATAGGTGGATTTCAGTCAACTATGGATTATATTCAAGTCTGTATATCTGTAAATTAGTTATCTCTGCAGTTGCATGGTAACTTGAGGACTTTATCATAAGCACTTCCCCAGAAACAATGGTTATAGGATTCAGATCAAGACTTTACTGGGGGCCTAGGATACACTTTCCCAATAGAGCTACATAAAAAAACTTTAATAAGTTAGGATTGTAAGCTCGAAAGAGCAGGGCCCTCGATCCCCTCATATTTTGCATTGTATTGGTATTGTTCTGTCACATGTTCTGTCCCCCTTTGTAATGTACAGCGCTGAGTGAACTATTGGCGCTTTATAAATACTGTATAATAATAATAACTTATTTATTACAGATACTTATATAGCGCTGTCAATTTACGCAGCACTTTACACATATATTGTGCATTAACATCAGTTCCTAACCCCAAGGAGCGTACAATCTAAGGTCTTTAACTTTCACACATACACATTCTAAGGTCAATGTAGACAGAATGCAAAAAATATATAGTCAGTGAGCGCTTAATGGTCTAGCAGCTATAGCACATAAAGGTAACCAAGTAAAAACCTCATAAGACTAATAACTCATAAAAGTGCAGCGCTTAAACAATTTATCTCAAATGAATAAATTATAACAATATAAAATTGTAAAATAGTGACAGTTCATGGTAAGGTGTTTGATACAGGAGTTGATGGTGACTTCAAACTTCAGTGGTGTGCCAATAAATTATAGTAAAAATACACACTCATCAGATGCATATCTTTAAATACGCATGTAAAATGATATAACTAGAGGTCCCCCTCTCAGGATGGGATGGATGGGTTGTGCCGTTTAACGGACTCTCCTCCCTCTGGGTGGTATGCAGATACAGAGATGTCTCCCTTGGTGGGTGCAAATAGAATCCAACCAGAGGCCTCCTTAATGGATGGGTGGACGCTTGTCAGCCAGTAATGGAACAGCTCCCTCCTCTGGAACGGTGCCACATATGACTCTGCTACTGTATCATCCGGGGGGGGGGGCTCTTTCAAGTTGTTTCTTGGAAGCAGGTGCCTGGACAGACCATAAAAACTGATGAGATCGAGATGTAGCCACCAATCAGAGAGAGAGACGCGAACCAAGCGTGATCAATGTAGACAGCAGCTAAATTAACCTACCAGCATGTCTTTGGAGTGTGGGAGGAAACTGGAGTATTTGGAGGAAACCCACACAGGCACAGGGAGAACATGCAGACTCTAGGCAGGTAGAATGGTGTTGTGATTCGAACAAATGACCCTAGTACTGCTAAGCGGAAGGAAGAAACTTGTTGCACCAAAATGAAAATTCCTGGACTGAAACTTCACAATGTATTTGTCCGAAAACCGAAATGCACAGTTTTTTTTATTTTTTATATAGATTATATTCAACTTTTTAATTAAAATCATGAATGTAAAAGAATATGAATTTAGTTTCAGCACCTTTTCGGCCAATAGGTTTTCACACTCAGCAGTTTTTGCAGCGCTTTTACGTAAACAAAAAAAAAAAAAAAAGCTCAAGAAAAATGTATCCCTTTAAATTCAATGTATGTGTTCACAATGGTCCGTTGCACTTCCCTTGCAGTTTTAAAAACCCCCCTTGCTGCATTTTTGGTGCAGATTTGGCAAATGGGAAAAAAAAAAAAAAAAAAAAAAAAAAACACAACACCTCCATATTGAGGCCAGGTTCACACGGGCTTTTTGCAGAAATGCACTACAGTCCATTTAACATGGTTTCCTATGAGACATGTCCATATATATGCTTTTTTGAGCTACTGCGTTTTTGGAAAGGGTCCAAGGAAACCATGATGTAAACGGGAACTCTGATGTAAAGAGCAATACTGTGGACCATGATGTAAAAGGTTTACATCATGGTCTGAAGAATATCCTTTTACATCACCCTTGAACTGTAAGGGGGGACCCTTCAGATACTGATGTAAAGGACAACTCTGAGGTAAGGGGGAATGCTAGGAACTTGTATGTGCTGGTGGTGGTGTGAGGGGGACTCTGGTGATCAGTACACACACAGTCAGTAGCCTGTTCAGTGTGATCCCTGTCCCCTCCCTCTTCTGTGAGCAGAACAGGTTAGGTATCGCTGTGTGCAGATACACCTCACTGACAGAGTACCTGTGCCCTCTCCTCTGCGCCTAAACTGAATGACCCCAGCATGGACTCCTCCGCTCACTTCCCTCCCCCAGTACCCTCACTCACATAATCATCAGTCACTAAGTGTTCCGTACTCCCAAGCCAGCTAGCAGGAACCCTCAGGTGGAAGGAAACCTAGGGAGTGCAACGCTGGAAGGTGGAGCAGCTAAAGGAGGAAGTCAAATCCTCCTCCTCTGAATTCCAGGGCCTCCCTACAGTAGATAGGACTATTGGTTGCAAGGATGCCAGGCAGGCCTAACAGGTGGGCAGCAGCATCAGGACTTGGAAAAGAGCTAAACAGGCAGTCCACCGCCATACAGCCTACATGTGGAAACCAGTCTCCCTATTTTAATTAATAGTTTTGCACCCTTGTAACAACAGGGACGGTTGCCAACCCTGATGGGGCCCCCAGACAATGCCCGATTGCCTGGATAGTCAGTCCACCCCTGGGGCTGACAAAAGCTCAGGTGCTAAGATGCAATTCCTAGTCACCATGGCAACCTAGCACCTGGGATTTGTCGAGCCCTGCATTAGATCATCTCTCTCCATAGAGGGGCTTTTCACAGCACATATGGTGTATCCCTTGTGATAGCAATAAAGTTGACAAAAAAAATGTAAAAGATATAGCGTTGAAAAAATAAATAGATTATAGTAAATAAAAAAATATTAAAAATAATAAATAAAAATATTTAAAGCGCCTCTGTCCCCACAAGCAAATGCGAAGACACATGCAAGTCCGGCATGCATACAGTTGCAAGAAAAAGTATGTGAACCCCTTAGGATTATGTGGAGTTTTGCATGAATTGGGCATAAAATGTGCTCTGAACGTCATCTAAGTCACAACAATAGAAGAACACAGTCTGCTGAACATAATACTACACAAACATTAGATGTTGCCATGATTTAATTGCACATAACATGTAAACATTCACAGTGCAGGGAGGAAAAAGTATGTGAACCTTTGGACTTAATAACCGGTTGACCCTCCTTTGGCAGCAATAACCTCAACCAAACGTTTCCTGTAGTTGCAGATCAGACCTGCAAAGCGATCTGGAGAAATTTTGGACCACTCCTCTTCACAAAACTGTTTCAGTGTAGCAATATTCTTGGGATGTCTGGTGTGAATCGCTCTCTTAAGGTCATGCCACAGCATTTCAATCGGGTTGAGGTCAGGACTCTGACTGGGCCACTCCAGGGCCACTCCAGAAGGCGTATTCTGTGCTGTTGCAGCCATTGTTTTGTTGAATTACTTGTATGCTTTGGGTCATTGTCCTGTTGCATCACCCATCCTCTGCGGAGCTTCAGTTGGCGGACAGATGGTCGTACATTTTCCTGCAAAATGTCTTGATAAACTCTGGAATTCATTTTCCCATCAATGACAACAATCCGTCCAGGTCCTGAGGCAGCAAAGCAGCCCCAAACCATGATGCTCCCTCCGCCATGTTTTACAGTGGGGATGAGGTTTTGATGTTGGTGTGCTGTGCCTTTTTTTCTCCACACATAGTGTTGTGTGTTCTTCCCAAACAACTCAATCTTGGTTTCATCTGTCAACAGAATATTTTGCCAGTAGTGCTGTGGAACATCCAGGTGCTCTTTTGCAAACTTCAAACGTGCTGCAATATTCTTTTTGGACAGCAATGGCTTCCTCCGTGGTGTCCTCCCATGTACTCCATTCTTGTCTAATGTTTTCCGTATTGTAGATGTGTCAACAAAAATGTTAGCATGTGCCAGAGATTTCTGTAGGTCTTTAGCTGACACTCTGGGATTCTTTACCTGATGCAGCTTTCTGCGTTGTGCTCTTGCAGTCATTTTTACAGGACGACCATGCCTAGGGAGAGTAGCAACAGTGCTAAACTTTCTCCATTTGTAGACAGTCTGTCTTGCCGTGGACACATGAACATCAAGGCTTATGGAGATACTTTTGTAACCCTTTCCAGCTTCATGCAAGTCAACAATTCTTGATCGCAGGTCTTCTGAGAGCTCTTTTCTGCGAGGCATGGTTCACATCAGACAGTGCTTTTTGAAACCAGTAAACCCAAAACAGGTGTGTGTTTTTTTAAGGGCAGGACAGCTGTCAGCAACACATCCAATATCATCACACTGATTGGAGTCAAGGTTGGCTCACTCCTGGCTCCAATTAGCTCTGGGAGAAGTCATTAAGCTAGGGTCTCACATACTTTTTCCTCCCTGCACTGTGAATGTTTACATGTTATGTGCAATTAAACCGTGGCAACATCTAATGTTTGTGTAGTATTATGTTCAGCAGACTGTGTTCTTCTATTGTTGTGACTTAGATGACATTCAGAGCACATTTTATGCCCAATTCATGCAAAACTCCACGTAATCCCAAGGGGTTCACATACGTTTTCTTGCAACTGTATGTAAAATGGTGATCGCACCACACGTGAGGTATCACTGAGAATGTCAGAGTGAGAGAAATCATTCCAGTGCCATATCTCCTGTGTAACTCTAAATCGGTAACCTGTAAAGGCTTTTAAAGCATTGCCTTTGGATACTTTAACCGTAATTTTTCTCCAATCCATGGGCACACAATTTTATATTCAAATCATTTTTATTAAGATTTTAACAAATACAGTTACAAGTGAAGTAACAAGGAGTGAGCAAGTTCACAGTTGTGCAAATGATTGATAAATTGCTTGACAATTCCAACATAATATGGGGGTAAAGTTTACAAAATTTTAGTTATGTTATGTGACAACCATTGCCTTCAAGTTCCAATACAACTAAGAACATGGGGAAAGGATTGGGGGGGGGGAAATAATGGGGATAGAAAGGACAGGAAAAACTGTAGGGACTAACTAAATGAAACATTATACCAGCCAAAATTATTATTATTATACAGTATTTATATAGCGCCAAAAGGTTTGCTCAGCGCTGTACATTATAGTGGGGGACAGTACATGAGACAATACAGTAACAAAACAATACACGAGGGGTATGAGGGCCCTGCTCTTTCGAGCTTACAATCTAGGAGAAATAAAATAATAGAAATAACACTGTATACTCCATATTGGGTGAGCTATCAGAATTTTACTGTACATTTTGGATTTCATGACCATAGAGACCAGGAATGGGTAAATTTGGTATAGGAAATGTTGTTGAGGGCAAATCTCCATTCCATTTCACATTGCAAGTTCAGATCACTAATCATCATAGCTATAGATGGTGATGTAAGGTGATACAGGAGGAAATGGCTGTGGGGGATGGAGGGGTGGGAGTGTGGGGGATGGAGTGGTGGAAGGAGTGGAGGTTAGTTGTTAGGTGAGGTTAGGTGAGGTTGGGGTAGGCTTCCCTGAAGAGGAGGGTTTTCAGGGTGCGCCTGAAGGTGAGGAGGGTAGGTGACAGTCTGATAAATTGGGGAAGAGAATTCCAGAGGATGGGGAAGTCCTAGAGAAGTCCTGCAATCGGGCGTGGGAGGAGGAGACCACGGAGCTAGAGAGTAAGAGGTCCTGTGAGGAGCAGAGGGCACGGGTAGGGTAGTATTTGGGTATCAGGTCAGTTATGTAGTTCAGGGCGGCATTGTGAATGGCTTTGTAGGTCAGAGTTAGCAGTTTGAATTTGATGCGTTGGGCAATCGGGAGCCAATGAAGGGATTGGCAGATGTGGAGCGCTTGGTGAGGTGGATGAGTCTAGCTGCTGAGGATCGACTGGAGTGGGGATAGCGTTCGTTTGGGTAGGCCAGTGAGAAAGGAATTGCAATAGTCCAGGTGTGAGATGATGAGGGAGTGTACGAGTTGTTTGGTGGTGTCTGGGGTGAGGAATGGAGATGTTGCGGAGGTGGAGCCTGCAAGATATAGATAGCAGTTGGATGTGGGGTAGGAAGGAGAGGTGGGAGTCCAGGGTGACACCCAGGACTGTGGCGTGTGGGGTGGGAGAGATGGTGGCGTTGTTAGTAGTGATGGAGAGGATGGGGGGGGCACGGGGTGGGGGGGGGGGGAAGAGACCAGGAGCTCGGTTTTGGATAGGTTAAGTTTGAGGAAATGGAGCGACATCCAGTCTGATATGTCGTTTAGGAGGTGGGCGATGCGGGCAGAGTGAGGGGGTGAGGTGGGGGGTGGAGAGGTAAATTTGGGTGTCGTCAGCATAGAGGTGGTAATTGAAGCCATGGGAGTGAATAAGTTTGCCAAGGGAGGAGGTATGGATGGAGAAGAGGAGGGGCCCGAGGACAGAGCCTTGGGGGACCCCGACAGAGAGGGGGAGGGAGGGGGAGGTGGCAGTGTTGTAGGTGACGCTGAAGGAGCATTGGGAAAGGTAGTAGGAGAACCAGGAGAGAGCAGCGTCCTTGATGCCAAGGGAGTGCAGTTTGGCAAGGAGGAGAGGGTGGTCAACAGTGTCGAAGGCCGCAAAGAGGTCGAGAAGCAGGAGGATAGAATGGTGGCCATTGGCTTTGGTTAGAAGGTCGTTGGCGATTTTAAGTAGGGCGGTTTCGGTGGAGTGCAGGGGACGGAAGCCAGACTGTAGGGGGTCAAGGAGGTTGTTATCAGTGAGGTGGGCGCTTAGGCGATTGTAGACCAAACGCTCACGGAGCTTGGAAGTGAGGGGCAACAAGGAAATGGGTCTAAGGTTGTTAAGGTTAGTGGGGTCAAGGGAGGGTTTTTTGAGTATGGGGGTGATGTGTGCGTGCTTTAGAGGGGAGGGGAAGGTGCCGGTGGAGAGGGAGAGATTGAAGATGTGGGTGAGGGAGCAAATGATAGAGGGGGGGGTGACTGGAGGAGCTGTGAGGGGATAGGGTCCAGGGGGCAGGTGGTGAGGCGGGCTTCAGTGAATTCCTTAGAGACCTCCTCGGCGGTAGTTGGGCTGAAGGAGCGGAGTGTTGGGGAGGTGATGATGCGCGGGGCATTAGGTACAGTGGGGGGTAGTGCGGCTATGAGGTCAGAGGAGGGGTGAGGGGTTGAAGGAGGGCGGGAGGCTGGGTGGAGAGGTGGTTTGTGAGTTGACAATTACCTTACGGATTGCATCAATCTTGTTTTGGAAGTGAATGGCAATCTCATGGGCGGTGAGTGAGGTGCTGGGTGGGGGGGGGGGGGAGAGAGCAGGGATTTTAAAGTGGAGAAGAGCCGACGAGGACAGGTGGAGAGGGTGTTGATAAGGGTTATGAAATAGGCTTGCTTGGCGGCGTGGAGGGAGGTGGTGTAGGCGAGGTAGGCGGCTTTATAGAGGGAGAACGCGGGAGGGGATCTGGTTTTGCGCCATAAGCGCTCCAGCGTGCGACTGCGTCGTTTGAGGCATTTCGTGTGGTCGTTTTGCCAGGGTTGAAGCGGTCGGGGTCTAATGCTATGTGTGGTTAGGGGTGCCAGGGAGTCAAGGACAGCTGACAGTGAGTCGTTGTATGCAGTAGTGGCCAAGTCAGGGCATGACAGAGGGAGGATGCTGTCATACAGACGGTCAGCTGCTGGGTGGAGATGGGTCGGGTTCAGATTGCGGAGGTTGCGGGTGATGGTTAGACCCTTCGGGGGGGGGGGGGGGGGGGAGTTGAGGGAGGGGGAGATGGAGAATGTGAGGAGGTGGTGGTCAGAGAGGGGGAAGGGGGTGTTAGTGAAGTCGTGGGGGGTGCAGAGGTGGGAGAAAACGAGGTCCAGGGTGTTTCCATTGGAGTGGGTGGAGGACTGAGTGAGCATGGTGAGCATGAAGGAGGAGGTTAGAAGGAGGAGTTGGGAAGTAGCCGGGCTGTTGGCGTTGATCGGGATATTGAAGTTGCCTAGGATGATGGTCGGTAGCTTGGAGGAGAGGAAGAAGGGAAGCCAGGCGGCAAAGTCGTCTAGGAAGGGGGATGCGGAACCAGGAGGCGATAGATTACCGCAATCCTTAGGGGGGTGGGAGAGAAGAGCTGGATGCAGTGGGCCTCGAAGGAGGAGAAGGATAGGGAGGGGGGGGGTTAGGGAGGACCTGGAAGGTGCTCAGCGGTGGTAGGAGCATACCGACCCCTCCACCTCTGCGTCCGCTCGGTCTGGGTGAATGGGTCCAGACGAGGCCTCCATTGGAGAGGGCAGCAGGGGAGGTGGAGTCAGTGGCTTGGATCCAGGTTTTGGTGACCGCTAGGAGGTTGAGGGAGTGGGAGACAAAGAGGTCGCGGATGGCGGTGAGCTTGTTGCAAACCGAACGGGCGTTCAGGAGTGCAACCAAGAGGGGAGGGGTGGATGTAGGGAGGACGGGGACAGATATGAGATTGAGGGGGTTGCGGTGGCTGGCGTAAGTAGGGGGGTGCCGGGAGGGGGAGGAGGAGTGGGTAGATGGAGGGCCAGGGTTCAGGGAGATGTCACCGGCAGTTAGGAGGAGGAGGGTGAGGAAGGTGGTATGGGAACGGGAGATGCAGGAGCGCGTGGGTTGGTTGGTGGTGGCTTGTGGGTCGGCAGGGGAGTGGAGTAATAGGAGGAGGTGGTGAGAGCCGTAGAGGGGGGAGGGAAGAAGTGAGGGTGCGATGTAGAGGTGTTTTGGGGGAGTAGGGGGGTAGAGGGAGGCAAGTTTGGGGATGGAGGAGAGGAGAACGAGGAGGAGGAGTGCAGGTGGCATGCTAGGGTGGGCAGAATGCTGATCGGGTCGGAGAGGAGGGAGGTTTCAGTCAGGACGTGAGGATGGGGAGAGTCCATTAAGCCATGTCTGAGTTCATCAGTGTCCAATCGTAGGAGGGGAGAGGGAGTGGTGGGCGGCTGGGGCCGCAGCTGGCTGGTTGCAGTCTGTGGGTGCTGTGGGCTGGCGTCCGCAGGTGTTGTGGCATGGCGTCGGTGGGCACAGTGGTGCAGCGGCTGGACGAGCCGTGGGACGCGGTGATTGGAGGTGTTGTAGGCCCGGCGTCATGGGTGCTGGAGGCCCGGCGTCGGGAGGCGTTGAGTGCACGGCTTCGGGAGGCGATGAGGGCCCGGCGTCGGGGGGCACTGAGGGGCCGGCGTCGGGAGGAGGTGTAGGTGGTGTGGATCGACGTCTGGAGGTGGAGTGGGCTAGGCGTTGGTAGTTGTAGTAGGGCTCGGCGTCCGTGGGCGAAGTGAGCCAGCGCAGGGGGATGTTGTGGGCCAGGTGCTGAGGTCTCGGCCTCGGGAGGTGCTGAAGGGCCGTCGGCAGGAGGTGGTGTGGGCTAGTTGCAGTAGGGCTCGGCGTCCGTGGGTGAAGTGAGCAGCGCAAGTGGATGTTGCGGGCCAGCAACTAAGGGTGCTAGGGGCCCAGCGTCGGTGAGAGCAGTAGGGTCGCGTGGCAGGCTTGACTCCGCCGGATTTGACAGGGCTTGGGCTGTTCGGTGGTAGGTGCCCGGCCGTGGGGTACCCGGAGGGGAGCAGGGAGGTAACTGATAGTGGAGGCTTACCCTCTCGATGCGGGTGACGGAGGTGCGGCGATCGATCAATTCTCGAGAGGCCTGGAGAGGTCCCTGGTCTGGGGCTGGGTGCCGGCTGATTCAGGGTGCTAGGTGGCCCGAAGCAGCCCCCAGGCAGGGCCGCCGAGTGCAGGCAGCTGGGTGTCGGTAGCAGGGTTTCCCGAGGTGGCAGCTGGGTGCCAGCGGCTGGATGCTGGTGGCCTGAGAGCCAGTGGGGAGGGTTCCAGGGAGACGGGCAGGACGGCGGGCTGGGTGGTGGAGCAGCAGTCCACCGTGGGGTTGAGTCGGTTCCTGGTGGTCAGCGAGGACCCAGGGCTGATGGGGAGAGACCTGGGGAGGCAGGCCAGGGGATGGAGCGGCGGCGGTCCGGGCAGATGTCTGGCGATCCGGGGTCGGCCGCGGAAAAAAATCAAGGCCGCGGCTTCGGGTGCGCGGTAGGCCGCGATTCCCGGAGCTCCAGGAAAAGGTTCGGTGGCCTTCCTTGGTGGCCAGGCAGGGACCGGAGTGTCATAGGGTGCCCTGCTAGGGTCTGTTGCAGCCCAGATGGCAGCGGATTGGGGCTAGGAGCGCAGGAGCTTACTGATGTGCGTCCGCTCCCGCCGCCATCTTGCCTGATTAAAACGATTGTCACCCGACGGGGAGACGGAGCTCTAGTTCTTCATGTCCGTCCCGCCGGCCGCGCATGCGCACTGTCGGCACGGATTTGTATTTATTGATTGTACAATCAATAAATATAAATCAGTGCCGACAGTGCGCATGCGCGGCCGGCGGGACGGACATGGAGAACTAGAGCTCCCTCTCCCCGTCGAGTGACAATCGTTTTGAGAAGATGCTGCATAAAGCCCTGAAACAAACCTCTGACCGTATCACTACTACGCTGTCCAGAGAAATCCGCGAACTGGGACAACGCACGGCGGACCTAGAACAAAAGTAGATGATCTTGACGCCTCACTTCAGACACATGCTGACGATCTTGATCTCCTGCGTGACGAAAACGCAACATTGCTGGCACGCCTCGAGGACTTTGAAAATCGGGCAAGGCGCTCAAACTTGCGTATCTGTGGCCTTCCAGAGTCGATCGTCGATGTCCAGTCTACTGTAACAGCGCTGTTCCAGGAGCTTGCCCCAGCCATTCCAATTGACCGATTAGAAATGGACAGGGTCCACAGGGCATTAGCCCCACGGCACCCCGATGGCATACCATGTGATATCATAGCCAAGCTCCACTTTTTTCGCACTAAACAACAACTCCTGCAGGCAGCCCGCAACGTGGAATCCCTACAATTCCAAGGCCACACCTACCAATTGTTCCAAGATCTTTGCCCAACAACCATAGCTAAACGTAGGGCTATGAAACCCCATTTGCAAGTGCTTCAGCATCATGCGATACCATATAAATGGAGCTTCCCCTTTGCAGTACGTTTCCAATATCAGACCCGGGACTACTCTTGCAAAACCCCCGAAGATCTCCTTGACACCCTGCAGAACCTTCAGCTACACTCCCCTTCGAGCCAGTCAGAGGGTACTAAACGCAGATCTACATCCCGCTCACCACGGAAATACTATCCTCCACGCTCAGCCGACGGTCAACTCATCACCGGGCCCACCTCCACAAGACACCATGGACTGAACCGCATCCTTCACCTCTTTTCATACCACACACTTTGAACTAGCCATCACTTGATCAGCGGCAAGGTTACTAACTATGGTACCCACTTTCCGTTTCACGCTTTGAGGCGTTGTGTAACCTCATGCTGGTCACCGGGGCTTGTTTGGCTCCCTAGTTCCTCCCTTCTCGATGTTTGCTTTTGTTTTTGGAAAAAAACCCTTATTTGGGCCTTCCTCGTATGTTGATGGTCGATATGTCTCTCTATCTCCCATGTATCCCTTAGAACCTGTTGCTCATTGTATGCTATTGTTGACATCACTACTTCTCAGTCGTGTCTTAGATTGTTTGTGGGGGTCTCAGCTCTGGCGGCATAGGATGCTACTTCTCCTCATTCCTGTTGGTCAGTTTTCACGCCAGAAGCTGCCTGAGCTCAGGACCTCTTAAGTTGTTGGAGTACTGATCTGCTTATTCCTTCCCGGGATCTCCTTACCATACATTTAAAAAAAAAAAAAAACACACCTTTGTCATCCCCATGGTCCGCGTACCTGTGCACTCTCCTTTAGTCCCTGCGCTATTTCTTACCTAATAGCGCTTGGGCTACCACAGCTCCCCAAACCACCATGACTTTAGGTGGCCCCGGGGACCGCTTCTTAGGCCTAGCATGGCCCCACACCACCTCTCCCTGGTATCTTTCCCTTTTCATATTCCCTTACTCTTCCCTTCATATGGCTCCATGACTTCACCCAGTTTCTTATACATTCAGACTATCTTACATAGTGGCTACCAGTCTCACACATAGCTAGCAACACTTTATCACCTGATGCATCATACACCTTCCTTATGGGCCAGTTAAATATTCTCACCCTGAACATTCAGGGCCTCAACACACCACAGAAGCGCAACAAAGCCTTCCACTATTTTGCGTCACTTAAAGCCCATGTAGTCTGCCTACAAGAAATGCACTCCACCCCCACGTTTTTTGGCCCCCGTTACCCGCAGGTCTACACAGCCTCAGCAAAGTGCAGAGGAGTACCCATCGCCTTCCACCGCACAACACCTTTACATTATGTAATGAAGTCAAGGATGCTGGGGGTCGTTACCTCCTGTTAACAGGACAACTCCTAGACGTGGATGTTACCATAGCTACATACTACGCCCCGAATCAAGGTCCCTTACCATTCCTTTCCCACCTACTATCGGTTATAGACCACCATGCACGAGGTACTTTGTTGGTCTGCAGAGACCCTAACTGCACTTTATATCTTTTTCTTGACAAATCTCCCCCACATTCCCCCCTCCCTACCCCCAAACAATCCTTCCAAGCCGTGTTACAACTTCACTCCATAATAGATACCTGGAGGGAACTTAATCCAACTAAGTGTCAATACACTTTTTATTCACATCCCCATAAGTCCATCTCCAGGATAGATCACATTTTCATAACCGCCGGCTCCTCCTCCCGGCTTCTGAAATACTTCCAATTCCCTGGTCAGACCATAGCGCCGTATTCACCTCCATGGCCTCCCTAGCCCCATCCCCTTCTGACCCCTCCTGGATCATTATTGACAACTTACTAGCAAATCCAAAACACTGCCTAGAAATTGAGGCTGCTCTTAAAGATTATTTATCTCTAAACCAAAACACCCGATATTTCTCCTCTCCTCCTCTGGGAAGCACATAAACTGGTCTTACGGGGATTCTGTATTAGTAAAGCATCCTATTTAAATAAAGCAAAACGAATAAGACATCTCTCCCTCGAGAGAACATACAACCAATCCCATCAAGCCTTCCAAGCAACCCCTACATCAGCCAACCGTGAAGCTCTTGATCTATTTCTCACGGACCAGACGGAGCTCTCACTTCGTAGATCCCGACACAAATACTATACAAAAGCAAATAAACCCAGTACCTTTCTAGCTCTTTCGCTTCGTAGGCTTGATCAGACAACTAGATCCATTCGAATACGCACCTCCTCTGGCAACCTCACTAGTAACCCAGAACGCATCCTACAAACCTTCCACAAGCACCTTTCACGACTCTACTCTCCCTCCACAGCCTTCGACCCCACCCAGGCCGATGCTCTCCTGGCAACCATCTCCTTCCCGGCACTCTCCGAGCACCAATTAGCAGCTTTAGAACAACCCATCGCCCCAACCAAATCCTTAAATGCAATTAAAAATCTAAAGCTTCAAAAACGCCCAGGACCTGATGGTTTTTCCGCCACGTATTACAAAAAATTTGCCCATCTTCTAATGCACATCCTTACCAATGCTTTTAATGCCATACTATCGGGCCACACCTTTAACTCAGAATCAGTACAAGCTACCATCTCAGTGATCCCAAAGCCTAATTCGGATGATACACAATGGTCCAATTACAGGGCTATCTCCCTCCTCAATACTGATATTAAACTACTTGCCAAAATCCTTTCTACGCGCCTTAATATGTGTATAGGTTCCTTAATCCATAATGATCAGGTGGGATTCATTCCAACTCGACAGGCTGGAGATAACGTCAGACGTGGAACTCTTCTGGCGCATATTGCTAAATCCCGTAACATCCCTACCGGTTTCCTGTCCCTGGACATCAGGAAGGCATTTGATACAGTTTCATGGCCATATCTACGCTACATTCTGAGCTGCTGGAGCTTTAGCCCACATTTTTTAACCTGGGTTTTCTCATTATAAAGATATGTCCTAATTTTAACATCGTAACAGCAGGAGATCAAAGGCCCTTCGCTCTGCAACTTGGATCTGCTACCTCAAGGCTTAACATGGCAAGTAACTTTATAAAATATGGAAAAAAGTGAGCGCACTCCAGTGAGCGACAAGTGCACAAAAAAGGAACTACAAGCCCTTCCAACCAAAATAAAACAATATAAGTGCAGCGCTACAAACAATATTCAAATGACAAAAAATATAAACGATTGTCAGATATAGGAATGTTGAAGATGATAAACAGTTCAGTGAAGGGGGAATCACAGGGCATATAGGTGTAATCCAATCCCAGGAATAGATAAATTGCCTGCTTACCAGAAGCGCAATTTAAATGCGCATGTACAGATTACATGTAGCCGGAATCCCATGTAGGCGCTGCTTTCTAGTACCCAGATGGTCCGTCGGTGGTGGAACGATGCTGGCCTGGTCGGAACACACTGCACCTTAGATCCACACAGAGAGCCTAAAAATTGCTGGGGCTGAGGTATGGGAACTCAGTACCAGGTGCAAGGAGTAAAAATACTCATAGTGTAGTATGTTTTAAAATTATTTATTCAAAACGTAAAGCCATATAAATTTACAAAACGCATGCCTGCAGCCTGTAGCCAGTAAATGCAGCTTCAAAAAAAGATGATCCTATACACTGACCAGTAAAAACCATGGATGGGCCGCCGGACCTCCTGACCCGGTGGCGTAACGTCAAGGCGTGCAAAGGCTCCTCCTAAATCTCCTCCTAGGAGGAGCCTTTGCACGCCTTGACGTTACGCCGCCGGGTCAGGAGGTCCGGCGGCCCATCCATGGTTTTTACTGGTCAGTGTATAGGATCATCTTTTTTTGAAGCTGCATTTACTGGCTACAGGCATGCGTTTTGTAAATTTATATGGCTTTACGTTTTGAATAAATAATTTTAAAACATACTACACTGAGTATTTTTACTCCTTGCACCTGGTACTGAGTTCCCATACCTCAGCCCCAGCAATTTTTAGGCTCTCTGTGTGGATCCAAGGTGCAGTGTGTTCCGACCAGGCCAGCATCGTTCCACCACCGACGGACCATCTGGGTACTAGAAAGCAGCGCCTACATGGGATTCCGGCTACATGTAATCTGTACATGCGCATTTAAATTGCGCTTCTGGTAAGCAGGCAATTTATCTATTCCTGGGATTGGATTACACCTATATGCCCTGTGATTCCCCCTTCACTGAACTGTTTATCATCTTCAACATTCCTATATCTGACAATCGTTTATATTTTTTGTCATTTGAATATTGTTTGTAGCGCTGCACTTATATTGTTTTATTATGGCAAGTAACTTAACCTTTTAACTTCTCCCTGTTATCTCTTGGCTGTGATATGCTGTTTTTATATATAAATATATATATCTAGTTACATTTTTTTTGTGAATATTTTATTGCACCTGTTTGACTCTTTTAGTAATAAATCTTTCTTTCTGAAAGTGAAACTGTTTCTAAGCGCTTACTTGCAATTCACAAATTCCTGCCTTTTGAAGAGACGCTACTGTGTTTGTTTAATCCTCTGCCCAATCGGCCTACGGTGACCGTATTGGACAAGCGACCTTTCAAACATTACAGTATATATTGTATATAGAGAGTTTCCCCTTTCTCTGTACAAAAAGGGGTGGTGGCAGTGAAGGGTTAGTTGCGTAATTAACCCGACCCAGTAACAAGCGCATTCAGGCTGCCGATGCGTTGATTGCGTTCCATTAGCTGGACAATCGTTGTGCAGGGCGCAGCTGAGTGTGGCATTGTTACGCACGTCACATCACATCACGGTTTTAGATCGGCCGGTCTGGGGTCGGACGCCGCGGGCATGACGTATTATTGTTGGTCGCGGTTGTGCGATTGTCGCATGTTGAGGGTGGCGATCGGGCGACCGTGACAGGTGACTCTCACCATAAATTATGCCTCTTTGCAGATGACATTCTGCTTTTTCTCACTTCTCCCTTTACTTCACCTCCCCTACTCCGGCTTCTCGAGAGGTTTGGATCACTCTGGCCTTATAATAAACCCTCACAAATCCACGGCATTGAACATTTCCCTCCCCCCTATGGAGCTGGCACACTTGAAGCAGATACTTCCATTTCCTTGGTCTCGGAATCATATTCCTTTCCTGTGAATCAAACTGACCCCCAATATATCAGATCTTTATGCAGCTAACTATACTCCTATGTTAACACATCTCACCGCTCTTATGACTAAGTGGTCCTCCTTACCACTCGCATGGCTTGGCAAAACAGCAGTCAAAGATATCAATACTTCCAAAAATGTTATATATATTCAGAGTTCTCCCAATCCCTGTACCTCCCCACTATCTTTGCGTATTACAGCGTCGTATTTCATCTTATGTATGGGGCACTATCCACCCCCGCGTACCCCGCTCCACCCTCTTCCACTCCAAACTCAACAAAGGTCTTGGTCTTCCCAATATCGGTAAATATCAGGTGGCACACTTGGCTCAGTTGCGAAAATATCATGCGACCCATGAAATACCTCAGTGGGGCGTTCTTGAATCTACAGATTGTGACCCCCTTTCCATGACTAACTTACTTTGGCTTAGACCAAGTGACCGCCGTTCGATAACAAACCCCATTACATCTCACTTTTTATCATATGGGACAAATTTAAGACTCGCTACTTTCTCCAATCATTACATAACCCCTTACTCTCACATCTCCAGAATCCAGCTTTTCCCCCGACTTGAAACGAATGAAACGAACAAGATGGGCTTTAACTGCAGACTGTCAGCTTTAATTTGAGGGTATTTACATCCAAATCAGGTGAACAGTGTAGGAATTACAACAGTTTGCATATGTGCCTCCCACTTGTTAAAGGGACCAAAAGTAATGGGACAATTGGCTTCTCAGCTGTTCCATGGCCAGGTGTGTGTTATTTCCTCATTATCCCAATTACAATGAGCAGATAAAAGGTCCAGAGTTCATTTCAAATGTGCTATTTGAATTTGGAATCTGTTGCTGTCAACTCTCAAGATGAGATCCAAAGAGCTGTCACTATCAGTGAAGCAAGCCATCATTAGGCTGAAAAAAACAAACCCATCAGAGAGATAGCAAAAACATTAGGCATGGCCAAAACAACTGTTTGGAACATTTTTAAAAAGAAGGAACGCACCGGTAAGCTCAGCAACACAAAAAGACCCGGAAGACCACGGAAAACAACTGTGGTGGATGACCGAAGAATTCTTTCCCTGGTGAAGAAAACACCCTTCACAACAGTTGGCCAGATCAAGAACACTCTCCAGGAGGTAGGTGTATGTGTGTCAAAGTCAACAATCAAGAGAAGACTTCACCAGAGTGAATACAGAGGGTTCACCACAAGATGGAAACCATTGGTGAGCCTCAAAAACAGGAGGGCCAGATTAGAGTTTGCCAAACGACATCTAAAAAAGCCTTCACAGTTCTTGAACAACATCCTATGGACAGATGAGACCAAGATCAGCTTGTACCAGAGTGATGGGAAGAGAAGAGTATGGAGAAGGAAAGGAACTGCTAATGATCCTAAGCATACCACCTCATCAGTGAAGCATGGTGGTGGTAGTGTCATGGCGTGGGCATGTATGGCTGCCAATGGAACTGGTTCTCTTGTATTTATTGATGATGTGACTGCTGACAAAAGCAGCAGGAGGAATTCTGAAGTGTTTTCGGCAATATTATCTGCTCATATTCAGCCAAATGCTTCAGAACTCATTGGACGCCGCTTCACAGTGCAGATGGGCAATGACCCGAAGCATACTGCAAAAGCAACCAAAGAGTTTAAGGGAAAGAAGTGGAATGTTATGCAATGGCCAAGTCAATCACCTGACCTGAATCCGATTGAGCATGCATTTCACTTGCTGAAGACAAAACTGAAGGGAAAATGCCCCAAGAACAAGCAGGAAATGAACACAGTTGCAGTAGAGGCCTGGCAGAGCATCACCAGGGATGAAACCCAGATTATGGTGATGTCTATGCGTTCCAGACTTCAGGCTGTAATTGACTGCAAAGGATTTGCAACCAAGTATTAAAAAGTGAAAGTTTGATTTATGATTATTATTCTGTCCCATTACTTTTGGTCCCTTAACAAGTGGGAGGCACATATGCAAACTGTTGTAATTCCTACACCGTTCACCTGATTTGGATGTAAATACCCTCAAATTAAAGCTGACAGTCTGCAGTTAAAGCACATCTTTAAATCCATTGTGGTGGTGTATAGAGCCAAAAATGTTAGAATTGTGTCGATGTCCCAATATTTATGGACCTGACTGTATAAAGTTCTGACCCGTTGGTACATGGTTCCAGCAAGAATCGTACAATTTACCCCTAACTACTCCAACTGCTTCAAAGGCTGTGTAGACCCGGGAACATACTATGACATCTGGTGGTATTGTCCAGTAGCCAATACTTTTTGGACGGATGTTTTCACTATGATATCCAGACTTAGTGCAAATGCGCTCCAACCCACCCCGACAACAGCTCTTCTCAATTTGCGCCCTCCCAATGTAACATCGTCACAATTCAAACTCATCACGAAAGTTACCACAGCAGCCAAGCAGGTCATAGCAAAATCTTGGAAAACCCCCTCCTTAAGCATTGCTGCTGTTAAAACTAGAGTAACGCAAGCTATGATACACGCAGAGGTTGAAGCCACAATTCTTGATACAATCCCGAAGTTCTTGAATGTCTGGACTCCCTGGGTCGAGAGTTTCCTTCCACAAAATTTTGACGAATCCCTCCTTCTTCCCTCATATACAAATTAAATATTATTTGCGCAGTACTGATACCACTTCTAACCGGTCTCACAAATTACTTATATTCCTTCTCACTAGTCATGGAGTCATCCCTGCCTCCCCCTTCCCTTACCCCCTATCTCTTGGTCTCCCTCGGTCTCTCCCTAACTCCTCACATAGCTCTGGAGAGTCTCTATCCCCATCGAACAAATCTTTTTTGGCATATTATTACCTCTTGCTAAAATATCTTCTGTATACCTAGAACCATAAGCTTTTGCTGCATTGTTTGTTTGACGCTCTCTCCCCCTCTGTTCAAAGACATTTCTACTGTATATATTTTCCCCTATAGTTCACAAGTCAATACAATGTCCAATGCCAATTGTTAATGTCTTTACCCCTTTGTTTCAAAACCAATAAAAATGTTTGAACAAGAAATATAAATCAGTGCCATATTAAACAGTGCACAAAAAAAAAGTATATATAAACTAGAAAATCTACAATTTCTGGGGAAATTGTGTAAAGTGTTCTTGCCGCAACCTTTACCAAATGATTGATGAAATGTAAGCAGTGCACATAGCAAGCCTGACAGAAGGATTAATGGATTTCAGCTTGTATTTTGGAGTTCACAGTTAGCCTTAATGACACAGCTGCGTGAGTCATGTTTGGTTGCTGTAGCAACTCACTCACTCAGGAATGTCAGCATGTCTGTTCTAAGCAGTGTTTAAACTTGCCAATTCACTGGCGATTGCCATCCTCAAACACTTGTAGTTTTAAAAGTATAAATGCTACAGCAAAGAGCCTTATATTGTGATAATCACAAGAAGCAGGGCTAACTTTTGATGTATAGTATGTCTCTAAAAGATAAAAAATGAAGGCACAGTCGCAGTGTAAAAACGTCCCTTAAAATTTCAGGTATCTAGAGTGGAGTTTCAATGAAAGTCAATGGGAGGGGTGAGGTGCAAACAAATGGTCATATTGTGAAAACTATCAGGATTATGTCCTTACCCTGAACATATTTAGTGACAGCAGGGTTAGCTGAACGTTTTGATATAAGATATGTGTAGGTGGGCTTGAAAATGACAGAGTGATGGCAGTTTACAAATCATGTTCTGATTTTTCTGATTTTTCCTTTGCACACTCTAGCTGTGCTCTGCTGCTCAATGCATTCCTATGGGAAAATTTCGCCACAAAAACCGCGATATTTCTTGAACGATTCGGCAAAACGTTCCACAAAGAAATAGCAATCCGATCGAGAACAATCCGCACGTTTTGATATATTACTTGTCTTTGTAGTGTAAAAACTGTGGGAGGAGTTAGCGTGGCAAATATGGCTATAATAAGAAACGGAATAAGAACTAGAAAATCTACAATTTCTGGGGAAATTGTGTAAAGTGTTCTTGCCGCAACCTTTACCAAATGATTGATGAAATGTAAGCAGCGCACATTGCAAGCCTGATAGTGAGAAATGCATTTCAGCTTGTATTTTGAAGCTCACAGTCCAGCCTGGTGACTCATCTGCCTCTTGAGTGACCTTTGGTTGCTGCACCTGGAGTGGGCGGAGTAGGCTCACTGTGCTGAGACAGCTGGGTTGCTATGACAACTCACTCTGAGAGGAATGTCAGCATGTCTGTTCTAAACAGGCTTTTTAAACTTGCCATCTTCACTGGCGATTGCCATCTTCAAACGCTTGTAGTTTTAAAAGTATAAATGCTACCGTGAAAAGGTTTATATTGTGACAATCACAAGAAACAGACCTAAATTTTGATGTATAGTATGCCTCTGAAAGATAAAAAATGAAGGCACAGTCGCAGTTTAAAAACGTCCCTTAAAATTTCTTGTGTCTAAAGTGGATTTTCAATGAAAGTCAATGGGAGGGGTGATGTGCAAACAAATGGTCATATTGTGAAAACTATCAGGAGTATGTCCTAGCCGTGAACATTTTTAGTGACAGCAGGGTTAGCTGAACGTTTTGATATAAGATATGTGTAGGTGGGCTTGAAAATGGCAGAGTGATGGCAGTTTACAAATCATGTTCTGATTTTTCCTTTGCACACTCTAGCTGTGCTCTGCTGCTCAATGCATTCCTATGGGAAAATTTCGCCACAAAAACCGCGATATTTCTTGAACGATTCGGCGAAACGTTCCACAAAGTAATAGCAATCCGATCGGGAACAATCCGCACGTTTTGATATATTACTTGTCTTTGTAGTGTAAAAACTGTGGGAGTTAGCGTGGCAAATATGGCTATAATAAGAAACGGAATAAGAATAAGAATATATATGTGAGATAACAATAAGTGTTCCTTGCTATGCAAGAACACTTAATTATTAATGAGTGATCCAATAAATCTTCTTAAATTTTCTCATATAATGTGAAAATATCCACCACCAAATGAATTGAATTCACTCACCAGAGCTCCATGCTGGTAAGATTATAAACCGGCTAAATACGCTTGTGCTCTGGGAGCAATAATCTGCAGCAGCAAATATCAGCTGATGAGTAATCCTTCAAAGAGTAATTGGCTCCTATAGACTTAAAACACTTTTCAGATACCACCCGCTCTTTCTATATGATCAGTAACTCCTTCACATAGTAGTTGCTCCTCAAATAACCAGGATTGCACATGGAGAAAGAAGAAAAGGAATCCACATAGTGTAAAACAGTAAAGGGCTTTATTAAATGTAAACCGTATTAAAACCACTCACATAACTGTGTCAAAGCCGACACAAGCTTCCACTCCTGGAGAACGTCTGATGACGAAACGTGTAGGGCGGAACTGCGGATGTGACGTCACCACATATTGGTGAGCTGCTGCTATCTGCTTAGATCGGAGCAGCACCTGTCAAAGTGTTTTTTTTATGAATGTGATGCTGGTGTCGGCTTTGACAGTTATATGTGAGTGGTTTTATTATGGTTTAAATTGATTAAACCCTTTACGGTTTTACACTATGTTGATTCCTTTTATAAAGAAATGTTATTTTCAAAATTTTAAAACAAAAATGAAGAATAAAGAGGTTTTCTTTTCAAAAGTTTCAGGGTTTTTTTGTTTATTTAGCAAAAAATAAAAAAACTCAGTGGTGATTAAATACCACCAAAAGAAATCTCTATTTGTGTGAAAAAAAAATGATAAAAATTTCCTATAGGTACAGTGTTGCATGACTGCCCAATTGTCATTCAAAGTGCGACAACATTGAAAGCTGAAAATTGGCCTGGGCAAAAATGAGGTAAAAGTGCCGGTATTGAAGTGGTTAAGGATGTTGTTCTTAGAATAAATTTTAAATTAAGTGGGAGTAGAATAGGGAGATCCCTCTGCCTGTATATTTAGGGTTGTTGAAATATTGGAACACAGGGTGTCAGGAGAGTAGTATTAGACGGAATGTTATTAGAGTGTATGCAGAGGGCAATCCTCATATGAGAAAAACCTTCCAAGGAGGATAGAGAGAATAGTGGAAGGGGACTATTTTGTTGGTTGGATTTTTCCCATGGAGTTAGGTTAAGATAGGGTATCAAAGAATGTAAGGTATTAATGAAGATCGGTATTGATCTGGGTTCTGGGAAAGCTTAGGACCATATATTAGACCACGCCTCTAAGGATGCATGGATGAGTGAAGGAAGGGTGCATACGATCTATAGACCGTATGATGAGTAGATTCTGTGGTGAAAGCGGGTGGAATAGGAATTACATGGTGGACCAGATTTTTTCCTTAGTTGGATGCCACCAAAAGCAGATTTGGTCTAGAAGTGTGGCTAAATAGCATGAGTGCAGGTGTGGGAGGCCCACACTGCCTCTATTAAGTGGATGGATTAAAAAATTAGTAGCGCATCTTGGACGTTTGGATTCCCAAAGAAATTGAGGCAATTGTCTCTGAACATTGCAGATGAAATTGGTGGATATCAGTATAGGAAGGGTCCAAAAGATATAGAGTAATTTGGGTAAGAAACATTTTCAGGGCTGCAATCCGACCTAATTTAGATAGGCCAAAGGTTCAGAGAGAATGAAGTTCTTTTGGTAGGGATTGAAGGAATAATTTATGGTTTGATTCAAAATATCGGGTGGTTGAGGAAGTCAAATTAATCCCTAGATATGGGAATGAGTGGTTGGCCCATATAAATGGGAATTTTTAGTGAGAAGCTGTTGGGTTTTCGGGGGTGTGTACAAGTTTAGGATCAAAGATTTATTTTAGTTTATAGCAGGAAACTTCTGCATATGAGTTAAGGATCTTGCGTATTAAGGGAAGTGATTGGGGAGGATTGGTAACAATTAAGATGAAATTGTTTGCAAATAGACTAATTTTGTGCTCGGTACTAAGATATTCAATGCTAGTGAATAAAGATTCTTCTCATAGGTGTCCGTTTATGGACCAGCGGTAATAGATCGCTGCTCAGTTCTCCGGCATTCTCGGAGAACACAGTTCTCCTGTGAATGCAGTTTATGAAGCAGTTCTCCAAACGAAGGGAGAACGGTCTCCAAACGCTGGAGAATGGTCTACAAACTCTGGAAAACGGCTCATTTTACTATAATCTCTCGAGATTATAGTAAAAGATCAGTTTACTAAACAGAGGTAAATTATCTCTGCTTAGTTTTCGGTCCCTCTGATTCTCCAGCTCTGGGCTGGAGAATCTAGAGGGAGAACACAGATCTCCAGCGAAGGGCTGACATGATCTCCTGAGTGTCATAAACTGTGAATGACCAGAGAATAGCTGAGATCTGTTGAATTGCAGCTATTCTCTGTGTCATAAACGGACACCTAAGTCTGGAGGCAAGGGGCTCAATAAGTAGTGCAAATACAATAGGGGAAAGAGGGCAGCCTTGTCTGGTACCATTTGTGATGTCAAATGGTTTGGACAGTACACCAGTAAGAACTCTTGCGGAGGGAGAGGAGTATAGAGGCAGAATAGCTGTTTGTAACCAACCTGTAATACCATATTTCTGCAGTACCGCTTGCATAAACCCCAGTGTATTCGGTCAAACGCCTTCTCTGCATCTAAAAAAAAGAGCAGAGAAGTTGGTTTTTGCGATTCCAGGCATATAGTTAAAGAGAGTAATCTTCTCGCGGCATTTGGGGCCTGGCGGCCCGATTGATCCAGATGAATCAGGGCTGTAAGAAATGGAAGCAGTCTGCAGGCTATTTTTGTGAATAGTTTTACGTCTGTATTTATAAAGGATATAGGTCTGTAGTTTTGTACAAATTGGGGGTCTTTGCTTGGTTTAGGAATTGTTGTTATAATAGATTGCAACAGCTCTTAAGGTAAGGAGCCAGAGGATGCGGCATAGTTGAAGAGGTTTGTTAGATGTGGGGACAGAATAGGAGCAAAATATTTATAGTATCTACTGGTATAGCCATCTCCCCCAGGGGATTTGTTGAGTGGGAGAGTTTTGATTGTCGATTCGATTTCTGTAGAGGAGAATGGTTCCGAAATAGCTTGGATTTGGGATGGAGAAAGAGCAGGAAGATTAACCGATCGTAAAAAATGATCTATAGAGGTAGGAGACGCTGGAGCGGTCTCCTTGTCATCTTTAAGATTGTAAAGAGATTGATAAAACTCAGCAAAGGTGTTTGCTAGATCTAGAGCATAGAGAGTGTCAAACTGGCAGTCCTCCAGCTGTTGCCAAATTACAAGACCCATGAGGCATTGCAAGATTGACAGTTACAAGCATGACTCCAAAAGGCAGCAGAATGATGGGACTTGTAGTTTCGCAACAACTAGAGGGCCACCAGTTTGAGACTCCTGGTCTGGAGGATTTACTACAGGAAAATTTGATAGTGGACGCTGGACCAAACTTATTTTGGTTTTAAGGCGTTGTTTTACCGATCTGTCTAAAAGGGAACTGGCTTTGTTTCCTAAGGAGTAGTATTTGCTTTCAATCTTTTTAAGTTGAGGTTGTATTTAAATAGGAGTATAGAACCAAGTTTACTTTCTTCTGCGAGCAAAGAGGCAGAATCGACAGAATTCGGGCTACATTTGTTTTGTTCTTCCAATTTAATAGAAGCTAAGACCTCTTCAATTTGGCACCTCCTCTGGCTAGTAATCTGAGAGCTCATCTTTATGAGAATCCCTCTCATATATGCTTTGTAAGTAGCCCATAATACATTTATGGAAATATCTGATGTGTTATTTGTTTCAAAGAGGAGGGAGTGGGTTTCCGTAATGGTTTTTCGATGGTTAGAGTCCGTTAGTAGAGTTCAGTCTTCAGAGGCGAAGAATGGAGGGCTTATTCAGGTTACCTATTGTGATGCTTATTGGTGCATGGTCAGACCACATTATTGTGCCTATCTTTGAGGTTGTAATATGCTGTAGAGTCCATTTATCTGTGAGGAAAAAAAATATATCCTGGAGTATGAAATTTGGGAGGGGGAGTAATATGAATAGTCCCATTCTGCCCCATGTTGACATCTCCAGATGATGTCGTCGAGGTTGTTGGTGTGTATAAAGTGGTTCAAAGAGTGATTGGAGGGTCATTTGCCAGACTAAGAGTCCAAGTGGATGTTTCCAACTATATTGAAGTCCCCTCCTATAATTAAATGGCCTTGTGTGATGAAATCAAGGCGTATAATTTTCTGCAAAATTGGATTTGGTTGGAGTTTGGTCCATACACATTGACTAAGGTGTATGAGATTTTGTTAATAACAAATACCAGGATACGGAAGAGGCCCTGCGAGTCTGCAACTTCAGAGGTTAGATGGAAGTTCACCATATCTTTTATAGCCATCATAACTCTGTTTTTGGAGTTGAGGCTAGGTATAGAGTGTCTTTGACGTAGCAAAGTGCGTTTCCTGGATGAAGATGATATCAGCTTGAAGAGATTGAGCTTACTTGAAGAGTGACAATCTTTTATATGGGGAGTTACGGCCACATTGCTCATGGAAGGTGTTTCAATATTGACGATGATATGCATTCGTGGTGGGGATAAAAAGTTAAAGGCCTTAGAGGGAAGGATAAGGTCTTGCAGGGATGAATTTCGTGGTAAAGATTGCCAGAAAATTTGTAGAAAATATAGGAGTACGTGAGACTGGTAGTACCAACATAAAACACGAGAACAGAAAGAATATAAAAAGTTCTTGTTAAAAATATCAGATAGATGGGTAGCATAAACAGCTACTGTTAATTGGGGATAGTTCAACAACCATATTGTCATGGTGGTGCGCAATTTGTAGTCTCAGAATTACGTTGTTTAGGCCGAAGCATTCCAGCTACAGGTAATGGGAAGATATTAAGCAGGATTACTTGAAGAATGTTGAGACTATGATCAGGTCCAATCCCCCTCCATGTGAGGAGGATGGTTTAGGGTGCGAGGATGGTCAATCACAGGTAAGATATTCCATTCTTTGAGTAAGCCGAGGCCTCTTCTAGATTTCTAATTGTGAAAGACTTGCCCTGTCATTTGATTGAGTTTAGTGGGGAAACCCCACTGGTATCCAATGCCATTATTACATAGGGCCTTTAGTTATGGAAATCAGCTTCCTTCTGTTAAGTAATGTCGCTTTAGATAGGTCAGCATATAATTTAACACCCGCGTGTGATGCAGGGAGTGCTGTTCCTCCCTGCAGCCATAAGCTTCTCTTTGATATGGTAAAAATGTATTCAGACCAGTACATCTCTAGCGACTGACACGGGTAAGAAGGATGGTTTTGGAATTCACTGAGCTCTGTCAATGGCTGCTTCTATGTCATTGATCGACGGGATGAGATGTTTCATTAGTTGTTGTACCTATTGCACAAAGGTATCAGAGTTGACTGATTCCGGAATGCCACGAAATGTAATGTTATGTCTTCTAGAGCGGTCTTCTAAGTCTGCTATTTTGAATTTTAAAATTGTTGCAACTCATTATCATGATATGTATGAGCATTTATCATGTCATGAGCTGAAAATATTTAGCTCATTTTGGTTTCAATATGGTGCAGGCATTGGCCATGCTCATGTACAGTGTTGGAAATCGGAGCGATCACAACTGTTAAATCGTGCAGAGTTTGTTTTAATAAAAGAAGCATACTCTTCATAGTTAATTAGGATACTGGCTGATCAGAGGCAGGGAAAGCTTCTATAGCTGACTGTAACTGAGGCAGGCATGTGGGAAACAGAAGGTATATGCATTGCTGTGTAAGTGGCATCCTCTATCCTGGGCCTCGATTTAGCAGGGCTGCATGTGGTTGGAGAAAAAGGAGGAGAGAACTCACCCGGATCTCCATCACAGAGAGGTACTGAGAGCCTAGGGTCCGATGTGTATGCAGACCATTCCTCCATGAGAGCGGAAGGACTGATCTGCAGGCCGCTGGCGCCATCTTGGCTGCTGAAGTTCCGGGCCAGATAGAAATAAGTCACTTTTGCGGCTGGCCGAGTGACTTCCGGAGGCGGGGCATTGCACCAGAGTGGTCAGGGGAGTGTACCCGATTGTCTGGGGTGTCGGTGTCCCACAAGTCACAGTGATGCCGCTCTAGTAGCTGGAGAGGCTGAGTGGCTCTGTTAAGGAGTGTCCATCTACAGAGCCAGTCAGACACGTGCCCCCCCCCAACCAAAATTTTAAAGCATGACTTGTCTGGTATTTACTCTGCGCAGCATCACCTTTGCAAAATTTGCATTTGAAAAACCACTGCCCAAATACCACTTGACGTAAAAAATTGCAACACCCGCCATTTTGTTTTAAAAGGGCCTCTGCTTAAAAATATATATAATGTTGGGGGGTTATAGATACATTTTTTTAGCAAACAAATGCAGATTTTTACATGTGAAATGTTAGAATTGGCCTTGGTGGCAAGTGGATAATGTAAGAGAAATTTACACTCACCGGCCACTTTATTAGACACTTTGCTACCCGGTGTGGTCTTCTGCTGCTCTAGCCCATTTGCTTCAAGGTTCTACATGTTGTGCATTTAGAGATGGTATTCTGCATACCTTGGATGTAACGAGTGGTTATTTGAGCTACTGTCATCTATCATCTTAAACCAGTCTGCCCATTCTCCTTGGACATCAACAAGGCATTTTCGTCCACACAACTGCCACTCACTGGTTATTTTCTCTTTTTCACACCATTTTCTGTAAACCCTGGAGATGATAGTGTGTGAAAATCCCAGAAGAGCAGCAATTTTTGAAATACTAAGACCAGTTCATCTGGTACCAACAACCACGCCACGTTTAAAGTCACTTAAATGCCCTCTCTTCTCCATTCCGATGTTTAGTTTGAACTTCAGCAAATCATCTTCCTCACGTCTAGATGTCTAAATGCATTGAGATGCTGCCATGTGATTGGCTGATTAGCAATTCCTGTTACCAATCAGTTGAACAGGTGTACCTAATAAAGTGGTTGGTGAGTGTATACAACTGTCCATGTAATATTGATATTTTTCAGTTATCAGCGCAAAAGTTAATGCAACACACATTATGACTTTTTGTTAGATTTAAATGACAGTATTGCTTCAAAGCTGGCAGTCAGTCATACTTCTTCATCCTATCCTGTGCTATTATTTATGAAAAGCAGATTTTTCTGCCAGTGTTTCTGTATGTTCTCAATTCATAGTACAAAATCCAAATGTATGTGATCAGCCCCAACCAGCTGATCAAAGCAGATGATTCACAGTCCTGGATAGTTGATCAAAGTACAGGTTTTCATTTCTTTCCTGTTTGCTATAAAATGGAAAAGTTATTTTCTGTTTCAGTGCTGGAGAATTAGTCACCAGAATTGAATGCATAAGAAAAGTATATGTGCTTTCCTTCAGTAATGCTGACAGGTCCCAAGCACACGCACAACTCACTCAGTTGTGACTACATCCTGGAACATTCTTTTAACAGTGTCCCTACCATACATTCATATACATTCAACATACATTCCCCTTCAGTGTATACTTCCGGCTTCACATGGTCTGGCATTGGTCATCTGAATGCTGCCATACCTTCTGAACTACCTCTAGCACATACAGTATATTTTTGCCCACTGTCATCCATTCACAGTCCTCTATTGCAAATATTGCCCATTGCCATACTCTCCATCTCAGCATTCATGCATACACTTTCAGCTGCATATACTGCTTGCAGTTTACCCTCCAGTACTCCTCCCCTGCATATTGCCATATTGTAAGGTCTTCTCCTCTGCACATACTGAAAATGGTCATATCCTACACACTCCTTTCCTGCACATCCTGCCCACTGCCATACAATTTCACCGCCAACTCCTCCACTGCACATACTAGCCACCACACACACCAGCTCCCTTCTCCTACAGTGAAGGAAATAAGTATTTGATCCCCTGCTGATTTTGAATGTTTGCCCACTCCCAAAGAAATTATCAGTATAAAAATCAAATGGTAGGTGTATTGTAACACCAAATAGCAACAAAAAATTCAAACAAAATGCAAGTCTAAAATTATGCACGGATTTGCATTTTCATGTGGGAAATAAGTATTTGATCCCTTATCATTCAGCAGGATGTCTGGCTACCAGGTGTCTTTTATACAGGTAACAAGCTGAGATTAGAAGCAGTGTCTTAAAAGGGAGTGCTACTAATTTCATTTTGTTACCTCTATAAAAAGACACCTGTCCACAGGAGCAATCAGATTCCAAACTCTCACCATGGCAAAGACCAAAGATGTCCAAGGATGTCAGGAACAATATTGTAGACCTACACAAGACTGGACTGGGCTACCAAACTATCGCCAAGCAGCTTGGTGAGAAGGTGACAACAGTTGGTGCAATCATTCGCAAATGGAAGAAACACAAAACAACTGTCAGTCTCCCTAGGTCTGGTGCACTATGCAAGATCTGACCTCGTGGCGTGTCAATGATCATGAGAACAGGAGGAATCATCCCAGAACTACACATGAGGATCTTGTCAATGATCTCCAGGCACCTGGGACCACAGTCACCAAGAAAACAATTTGTGACACTATGCCGACAAGGATTGAAATCCTGCACTGCCCACATGGTCCCTCTGCTCAAGAAAGCACATGTCCAGGCCCATCTGAAGTTTGCCACTGAACATCTGAACGATGCAGAGGAGGACTGGTTAAAAGTGTTGTGGTCAGATGAGACCAAAACTGAGCTCTTTGGCATCAACTCAACTCGCCGTGTTTGGAGGAGGAATGCTGCCTAGGATCCCAAGAACACCATCCCAACTGTCAAACATGGTAGTGGAAACATTCTGCTTTGGGGGTGTTTTTCTGCTAAGGGGACCGGACAACCGCACCGCATCAAAAGGGACGATGGATGGGGCCATGTACCGTCAAATCTTGGGTGAGAACCTTCTTCCCTCAGCCTGGGCATCGAAAATGGGTCGTGGATGGGTGTTCTAGCATGACAATGACCCAAAACACACGGCCAAGGCAACAAAGAAGTGGCTCAAGAAGAAACACATTAAGGTCCTGGAGTGGCCTAGCCAGTCTCCAGACATTAATCCGATTGAAAATCTGCAGAGGCAGCTGAAAGTTTGAGTTGCCAAATGTCAGCCACCAAACCTCCTGAGATGTGTGAAAACCTGGTGGCCAACTACAGGAAATGTCTGAGCTCTGTGATTGTCAACAAGGGATTTGCCACCAAGTACTAAGTCATGCTTTGTGAATGGGATCAAATACTTATTTCACTCATGAACATGCAAATCAGTGCATAATTTGTTAGATATGCATTTCTTTAGAATTTTCTGTTGCTATTCTGTCTCTCAGTACAATACACCTATCATTCAATTTTTACATTGATCATTTCTTTGTGAGTGGGCAAACATTCAAAATCAGAATGGGATCAAATACTTGTTTCCTTCACTGTACATATACTGCCAAGTATCACATCCTCCCATATTCCTCCCCTGCTCATTCTGCCAAATGTCATCTCCTTTGACAATACTGCTCTCCTACATACACTGCCAACTGTTAAACCTTAAGATGCTCCTTTACTGCATATGATGCTCACAGTCATACACTGCATACACCTCTCCTGTACATACTGGCCCCTGTCAAATCCACTGAAACATATCTCCTGAACATACTGATTTTGGCCATGTCCTCCAGCACACCTTTCCTGCACATAGTGACTGATATAAGCTGTGACACTGCTCTCCCGTCCTTACTCATCACTGCCATACCCTCCTGCTCATACAAAGTCCTGTCACACACTCCAGCACTCCTTGTACAGTGCTCAGCACAACTGAGTACATCCCTTTTTAAAAGTAAGATTTTATTCAATATCTCAATGAACACAAGAACAATTTACAAACTTTTGACAAAACTGGAGTTTCATAGAACAGTTTTTTAGCTCATTACATGAAAGTAAGGTTAATAAATATAACTAAGATTACAAAAGCTTCAGTTTTACTCAAATTAGTTGATGCAAAAATGAATACACCCACAACAAAAACTATTCCATCTAGTATTTTGTATGACCTCCATGATTTGTAAGGAGAGCACCAAGTCTTCTAGGCATGGAATGAACAAATTGGCGACATATTGCAACATCTATCTTTTTCCATTCTTCAAGAACGACCTCTTTTAGAGCCTGGATGCTGGATGGAGAGCGATGCTCAACTTGTCTCTTCAGAATTCCCCATAGGTGTTCGAATGGGTTCAGATCAGGAGACATACTTGGCCACTGAATCACTTTCACCCTGTTCTTCTTCAGAAATGCAACAGTGGCCTTAGATGTGTGTTTTGGATCATTGTCATGTTGGAAAAGTACACGACGACCAAGGGCACGGAGTGATGGTTGCATATTCTCTTTCAATATAGAGCAGTACATCTGTGAATTTATACCATCAATGAAATGCAGCTTCACGACACCAACAGCAGTCATGCAGTCCCACAAAAGGACACTGCCATCACCAGGTTTCACTGTAGTCACCATGCAATTTTCTTTGTACTGCTCACCTTTGTGACGCCATACAGTTTTGAAGCTATCCGTTCCAAAAACATTTATCTTGGTCTCATCAATACACAGTACAGAGTGCCAGTAGTCTTTTTCTGCATGGGCCCTGGCAAGTTCTAGGTGGCCTTTTTGTGCATGGGCTTTAGGAGAAGATTCCTTCGTGGAAGACACCTATGCATGCCATTCCTCTGCAGTGTACGTTGTGTTGTGTCACGGGAAACAGTCACCCCAGTTTGGCCTTCTACTTCTTTAGCTAACTGCAGTGAACTTGCATGGCAATTTTCTTTAACCCTCCTCATCAGAAGACGTTCCCGTTGTGGTGTTAACTTCAGTGGACGGGCCTGGATGTCTCAGTTACATGGTTGCAGTTTCATCTTTGTTAATTTTTTTATATCACTTTTGCTACAGTATTCTGATATGTAAAGCTCTGCTGATCTTCTTGTAGCTTTCACCTTTCTTGTGTAAAGAAATTATTCTTTCTCACCATGTGGTGTCATTGCTGACAGCATGAGATGGGAAGGGGTTTTCTTAGCTAAGTAACGCCCTTTTATAATCAACTGTCTGCTGGACACCTGTTTAATGAATAATTAAACTCACCTGTAGTTGAATTCTTATTCATTAGGATTTTGTTGTCTAAAATTTAACTTCTAACTCCTAAGACTTTCATTGAGGTGTATTCATTTTTGCAACACCGTCTTGAATAAATTTGTTAGGAAAAATACTCTTGTGTGTGCAAATTAACAACTCTTGTTTCTAATCAATGGCCTGCATTTGTAGGAGTATTTTTTAGTATAGGGTCCCATACAAAATTTTGATTCTGAAAGGAAAGTAAAGGTTTTCTGACAAATCTGTTGTGGTGTATTCATTTATGCTGAACGCTGTATACAGTGGGGCAAAAAAGTATTTAGTCAGCCACCAATTGTGCAAGTTCTCCCACTTAAAAAGATGAGAGAGGCCTGTAATTGGCATCATAGGTAGACCTCAACTATGAGAGATAAAATGAGAAAAAAAATCCAGACAATCACATTGGCTGATTTGGAAAGAATTTGCAAATTATGGTGGAAAACAAGTATTTGGTCACCTACAAACAAGCAAGATTTCTGGCTCTCACAGACCTGTACCTTCTTCTTTAAGAGGCTCCTCTGTCCTGCACTCATTACCTGTATCAATGGCACCTGTTTGAACTTGTTATCAGTATAAAAGACACCTGTCCACAACCTCAAATAGTCACACTCCAAACTCCACTATGGTGAAGACCAAAGAACTGTCGAAGGACACCAGAAACAAAATTGTAGACCTGCACCAGGCTGGGAAGACTGAATCTGCAATAGGCAAGCAGCTTGGTGTGAACAAATCAACTGTGGGAGCAATAATTAGAAAATGGAAGACATACAAGACCACCGATAATCTCCCTCGATCTGGGGCTCCCCGTGGGGTCAAAATGATCACAAGAACCGTGAGCAAAAATCCCAGGACCACACGGGGGGACCTAGTGAGCCTGACCTGACCTGCAGAGAGCTGGGACCAACGTAACAAAGGCTACCATCAGTAACACACTACGCCGCCAGGGACTCAGATCCTGCAGTGCCAGACGTGTCCCCCTGCTTAACCCAGTACATGTCTGGGCCCATCTGAAGTTTGCTAGAGAGCATTTGGATGATCCAGAAGAGGATTGGGAGAATGTCATATGGTCAGATGAAACCAAAATAGAACTGTTTGGTAGAAACACAACTCGTCGTGTTTGGAGGAGAGAGAATGCTGGGTTGCATCCAAAGAACACCATACCTACTGTGAAGCATGGGGGTGGCTACATCATGCTTTGGGGCTGTTTCTCCGCAAAGGGACCAGGACGACTGATCCATGTACAGGACAGAATGAATGGGGCCATGTATCGTGAGATTTTGAGTGCAAACCTCCTTCCATCAGCAAGGGCATTGAAGATGAAACGTGGCTGGGTCTTCCAACATGACAATGATCCCAAACATACCTCCCGGGCAATGGAGGAGTGGCCTCGTAAGAAGCATTTCAAGGTCCTAGAGTGGCCTAGCCAGTCTCCAGATCTCCACGCCATAGAAAACCTTTGGAGGGAGTTGAAAGTCCATGTTGCCCAGCGACAGCCCCAAAACATCACTGCTCTAGAGGAGATCTGCATGGAGGAATGGGCCAACATACCAGCAACAGTGTGTGCCAACCTTGTGAAGACTTACAGGAAACGTTTGACCTCTGTCATTGCCAAGAAAGGATATATAACAAAGTATTGAGATGAACTTTTCATATTGACCAAATACTTATTTTCCACCATAATTTGCAAATAAATTCTTTCCAAATCAGCCAATGTGATTGTCTGGATTTTTTTTCTCATTTTGTCTCTCATAGTTGAGGTTTACCTATGATGCCAATTACAGGCCTCTCTCTTCTTTTAAAGTGGGAGAACTTGCACAACTGATGGCTGACTAAATACTTTTTTGCCCCACTGTATAAAGGCACCTGTCATCCCCTCCAACACTTCTCTCCAGACCACTATTATAGCCCTGCCAATACATCTTGCACATCCTCCCTGCTGTCATATCCCTGCTATTTCTAAACTGCTGCATCACTGGCAGGTAAAGAAATAAGGTTTCCTATAGTATATGCAGAGGCCCACATTTCAGACAACAAAGATCAATGCTGTGAGGTTAACATGTCTCTAGAGCTCAAAAACAAAATGGCAATGAGCAACAGGTCCATCAAAAAGGGCATGCCTGCACCTGAACTATGACAGTCACAGTCAGCATTTGGAAGAGCAAGTGTTGCAGGCCTAGCAGTCAGTTAACCACCACTAAGGTTAACCCCCCTGGCGGTATTCCCGAGTGTAGCTCGGGATTAACTTTCAGTATCAAAAGCGGTAACCTCGAGCTACACTCAGGATTACAGTGCAGCGTTGCTCTGGGATCCTACGAGCACTTACCTTGTCCTGCGGTCCCACGATGTCCCCCCTGCAGCGTTCCCGGCCACATCCTCTGGCTGATGCCGGCATCCATCTTTCGGGTTCCGTTCCCTGCGAGCACCAGGACGTACGGGGGACGGAACCGTCAGGAATTTAAAAATGTTTTAAATCTGACATTCGCTCAATACACTAAAATCTGATAGTATTACATTACTGTATCAAACCATTTCACATACAATTTGTTCCTAGTGCTTTGTCCTGTGCCCTGCCTGCATTTTTACAGTTCTTTCTGCATGGAAAACTGAGAAATGTCCATGGTATCCGAAAAGCATCCCTTTAGGTCAAAAGAAGTTTTAGATCAGTTAGAGAACAGCGATGGTAAAATCAGAACCACTTGCAGAATTGAGTGATAATGATTCGTGGAGAAATTAATCAAACACTGAAAACGATTCTGCGACCTTGATCAGCGATGTGCGAACTTGGCGCTCTATTTCAAATGTCAGTGTTTTTGGTTTGCTTACATTATTGAATTACATTTATTATAATAATTTTTTTTTACTATTATATTATAATTTATGATTTCGTGTTTCAAATTTTATCATACCCGGGATGTTTACTAGACTCTTGTTCGTACAGATTTCAGTGAGTTATTCCTAAGAATTACAGGCCTACAATAAAAAGAAAAAAAAAAACATGTTTCCATAGAAAACAATGTACCGCTTTGAGCACAGAAATACTGACATAATCAGACCGCTAGGGAGGTTAATTACCACAGCATTTACACAGACCAAGGTTTACATTGAGCATCAAAGAAAGGGAGGAGGACATTTTCCCTGATCACCAATGCAACTGTAGGGGGGATGGGGAGCATTCACACCGGCCACCAATGCTGTGTAAAAGAAATTATTCTCTTTAGGCAGCTCTCCCAGAAATGGTTGCTGAAGGTCAGCTGAAAGTCCTGCTCGAGAAAAGGACTGGGCGTACAAAGAAGAAAACACCAGAAAGGCAAAATATATACAATCCAGATTCATTTTTATTCAGACTCTTACGTAAACAAAATAACTTCCCTTCAGCGAGTCTTGGTAGACTTCTAAAACTGGAGGGATTTGAAGGAGCAATTAGTATGATGCTAGTTAAGTTAAGGAATCTGGAGAGATCATACTAATTACCCTTCAGGATCTCTTCAATTGTATCACTCCAGAACACACTTTGTTCAATAGTGCAAAGCCCTAACGCAAAGGGACCCTTTGAACTCACGAAACTCATTGGCTCGGTATTGGATTTGTGAAAAGTGTCTGAATAAAACTGAATCTGTACTTTTTATGTTCTGCTATTAGCATTTTTCCCATTTACACACCCAGCACCAATATAAAGAGGAATTAAACAAGAATCAAAAATACAAAAATGGGGGATTTATACTGGATGCCAAAATAAGGAACGGTATTTACTTTGACTACTAATATAATTGAGGAATTTACACTGAACAAAAACGTAAAAAGGCTTTTATTTAGAGGACTGCTCCACATTATACATACCCTAACTTGCTACATTCTGAAATTCATATTATTACATATGCAGCACAGTGTGGTCTGGATTACAGGGGAAACTTAAAAAAATTTGAATATCGTGCAAAAGTTCATTTATTTCAGTAATGCAGCTTAAAAGGTGAAACTAATATATGAGATAGACTCACTACATGCAAAGCAAGATCGTTCAAGCCGTGATTTGCCATAATTGTTATGATTATGGCTTACAGCTTATGAAAACCCCAAATCCACAGTCTCAGAAAATTAGAATATTGTGAAAAGGTGCAATATTCTAGGCTTAAAGTGTCCCATTCTAATCAGCTAATTAAGCCATAACACCTGCAAAGGGTTCCTGAGCCTTTAAATGGTCTCTCAGTCTGGTTCAGTAGGAATCACAATCATGGGAAAGACTGCTGACCTGACAGTTGTGCAGAAAATCATCGACACACTCCATAAGGAGAGAAAGCCTCAAAAGGTAATTCCAAAATTAGTTGGATATTCCCAAAGTGCTGCATCAAAGCACATTAATAGAAAGTTATGTGGAAGGGAAAACTGTGGAAGAAAAAGGTGCACAAGCAGCAGGGATCACCGCAGCCTGGAGAGGATTGTCAGGAAAAGGCCATTCAAAAGTGTTGGGGACTTTCACAAGGAGTGGACTGAGGCTGGAGTCAGTGCATCAACAGCCACCACACACAGATGGATCCTGGACATGGGCTTCAAATGTCGTATTCCTCTTGTCAAGCCGCTCCTGAACACCAAACAACGTCAGCAGCGTCTTACCTGGGCTAAAGAAAAACAGACCTGGTCTGTTGGTCCAAAGTCCTCTTTTCTGATGAGAGCAACTTTTGCATCTCATTTGGAAACCAAGGACCCAGAGTATGGAGGAAGAATGGAGAGGCACACACTGCAAGATGCTTGAAATCCAGTGTGAAGTTTACACAGTCTGTGCTGATTTGGGGAGCCATGTCATCTGCTGGTGTTGGTCTACTGTGCTTCATTAAGTCCAGGGTCAACGCAGCTGTCTACCAGGAGATTTTGGAGCACTTCATGCTTCCTTCCGCAGACAAGCTTTATGGGGATTCTGACTTCATTTTCCAGCGGGACTTGGCACCTGCCCACACTGCCAAAAGCATTAAAACCTGGTTCAATGACCGTGGGATTACTGTGCTTGATTGGCCAGCAAACTCGCCTGACCTGAACCCCATAGAGAATCTATTGGGCATTGCCAAGAGAAAGATGAGAGACATGAGACCGAACAATGCAGAAGAGCGGAAGGCCGCTACTGAAGTATCCTGGTCTTCCATAACACCTCAGCAGTGCCACAGGCTGATAGCTCCCATGCCACTCCGCATTGAGGCAGTAATTGCTGCAAAAAGGGCCCAAACCAAGTACTGAGTACATATGCATGCTTATACTTTCCAGAGGTCCGATATTGTTCTATGTACAATCCTTTTTTTATTGATTGCATGTAATATTCTAAATTTTCTGAGATTGTGGATTTGGGGTTTTCATGAGCTGTAAGCCATAATCATCGCAATTATGACAATTCACGGCTTGAACTATCTTGATTTGCATGTAATGAGTCTCTCTCATATATTAGTTTCACCTTTTAAATTGCATTACTGAAATAAATTAACTTTTGCACGATATTGTAATTTTTCGTGTATCACCGTATAATACATGCTCAAAAATGCTGCAATCCATACAACATGATGTACACTGCAGAATGCTACGTACCCCAAACTGCTGCACTTTGTATAGGTCACCTTGTACACATTTTAGGACATTTATATCATGGGAGTGTTTTTCCAGGAATGCAGAATTTCATCCCAAATTTCATTACAAAATGAGCACACAATTGCTAGTCACTATCTAAATTTAAATAAATTTAAATTGCCAACATAAAAGTCCCAAAGAAATGCAATTAACAACATTTATTACATTAGCTTCATTTGTATTATTCCAATACATCTCTTACTCAAAGAATATGTCATTCAATGCATGAGTGGCATTTGTTTTAAACCAGTAAGTCTTAAATACCACTTACTCAAAAACAGAGCTGTCATTTTGATCCCCCCAGATAAGAATCTCTGTGATGGAACGAATTGTCTCCACTAATAAATTGCGATTTTGATCTGTGACAGTGGTGTTCTTCGTTAAAACATGGTACATGTATCTAGAAAGCAAAAAACAGGCAAGTTGAGAATTTCTGAAACAAACCAAACAGAGGACTATAAAATCATAGTTCATACACATAGCTTTTGTGCTCATCAGGCTACTGGGATCTCTTCTATAACACTGACAATTAATGTTTTCCTATATACACTATATTGCCAACAGTATTGGGACACCCCTCCAAATCATAAGATTCAGGTGTTCCGATCACTTCCATGGTCACAGGTGTATAAAATCAAGCACCAAGGCATGCAGACTGCTTCTACAAACATTTGTGAAAGAATGGGCCGCTCTCAGGAGCTCAGTGAATTCAAGCGTGGTACTGTTATTAGGTTGCCACCTGTGCAATAAGTCCATCCATGAAATTTCCTTGCTACTAAATATTCCACGGTCAACTGTTAGTGGTATTATAACAAAGTGGAGAAAACTGGGAACAACAGCAACTCAGCCACAAAGTAGTAGGCCACATAAAATGACAGAGCGGGATCAGCACACACTGAAGCTCAGTAATCGCCAACTGTCTGCAGAGTCAATAGCTAAAGACCTCCACATTTCATGTGGCCTTCAGATCAGCACATTTCCTTGCTACTAAATAGTCCATGGTCAACTTTTAGTGCTTTTAATATAAAATGGAAGCAACTGGAAACAGCAGCAACTCAGCCACGAAAAATGACAGAGGGGTCAACACATGATGAATCGCACAGTGCGCAGAAGTTGCCAACTGTCTGTAGAAGCAATAGCTAAAACCTCCAAACTCTGTGTGGCCTTCAGATCAGTACAACAGTGCATATAGAGCTTCATGGAATGGGTTTCCATGGCAGAGTAGCTGCATCCAAGCCTTACATCACCAAGTGCAATGTAAAGCATTGGATGCAGTGGTGTAAAGCATGCAGCCACTGGACTCTAGAGCAGTGGAGATGTGTTGTCTGGAGTGACGAATCACACTTCTATGTCTGGAAATCCAGTGGACATGTCTGGGTTTTGCGGTTGCCATGAAAACGGTACTTGCCTGACTGCATTGTGCCAAGTGTAAAGTTTGGTGGAGGGGGATTATGGTGTGGGGTTGTTTTTCAGGGGTCGGGCTTGGCTCCTTAGTTCTAGTTAAGGGAACTCTTAAGGCCTCAGTATACCTAGACATTTTAGACAATTTCATACTGCCAACTTTGAGGGAACAGTTTGGGGATGGACCCTTCCTGTTCCAACATGACTGAGCACCAATGTACAAAGCAAGGTCCATAAAGACATGCATGAGTGAGTTTGGGGTGGAGGAACTTGACTGGCCTGCACAGAGTCCTGACCTCTACTTGATAGAACACCTTTGAGATGAATTCGAGCAAAGACAGAGCCACGACTTCTCGTCCAACATGAGTGCCTGACCTCAAAAATGTGCTTCTGGAAGAATGGCCAAGCATTCCCATAGACATGCTTCTAAACCTTGTGGACAGCCTTCCCAAAAGAGCTGAAGCTGTTATAGCTGCTAAGGCTGGACCAATCTCAATACTGAACCCTATGGGCTAAGGCTGGAATTCCATTAAAATTCATGTGCGTGTAAAGCAGGCATCCCAATACATTTGGCAATATAGTGTACTTTAACAAGCATTCAAATAAACTAAAAAGGTATTAAAGCAGAGATCCACCCAAAAGAGGAAGTTCCACTTTAAAGACTGGTCCCCTGCTCCCCATTGGCACCTTTGGGGAGCAGGGAGGGTGCGGGTATCCGCTCCCACTTCTGCTGCGATCGCTTAGGTGATCGGAAGCGGAAATTGTCCACCTACCCTCTCTCTCCGTAGTCTTCTGGGACACGTGACAGGTTCCAGAAGACTACAGGGCCATTCAGGAAGCTCTGAGCTACTCGTGCATGTGCAGTGGGCACCCGGCTGTGAAGCTGCAAGCTGTCACAGCTGGGTACCCACACTGAAGATGCCGGTGCCTGGAACACCAGATGGCCGGTGAAACGGGCTGCAGGGAGAACACTGCGTGATCATGGGACAGGTGAGTGGCTGTTTTTTTAAAAGTCAGCAGCTACAGATTTTGTAGCTGCTTTAATTTTTTTACAGTGCAAGTGGAACTCCACTTTAAGTACCATTAAAAAATAAATACATATTTTCAAGAGCTTTTCAGGACATTCCCAAGCTCAAAGCTAAAAGATGTCCATTGTCACACACATTAAATAACACATCAACTGTTCCTATGCTTAACCACTGCCACCGTTCTGCTACAGCTTTTCAGTGGTAATTTCTGAAAAGCGCACCAAAAGTCCAGGTGCTGCATCTCTGGTGCACATTCAGAAAATACGCCAAACACAGAACCTAATAGAACCTAATAGAAAATCTATGGGAAATTGTGAAACAACCACGCTGTGGCCAAACAGCAGCGCAGCACTGAGAAACCAGCCAAAGCGAAAATGTGAATGGAAGGTTTAAATTGCCATGATCACAATCTGAATAGTCTAAATCATCCATTTACAATACTAGCTCTGTTGTTATTAAGTGTTCTTGCATGGCAAGACCACTTACTGTTATCTCACATATATATTCTTATTAAGTGTTCTTGCATGGTAGGACCACTTATTGTTATCTCACATACAGTGGGGCAAAAAAGTATTTAGTCAGCCACCAATCATGCAAGTTCTCCCACTTAAAAAGATGAGAGAGGCCTGTAATTGGCATCATAGGTAGACCTCAACTATGAGAGACAAAATGAGAAAAAAAAAATCCAGACAATCACATTTGGAAAGAATGTATTTGCAAATTATGGTGGAAAATAAGTATTTGGTCAATATCAAAAGTTTATCTCAATACTTTTTTATATATCCTTTGTTGGAAATGACAGACGTCAAACGTTTCCTGTAAGTCTTCACAAGGTTGGCACACACTGTTGCTGGTATGTTGGCCCATTCCTCCATGCAGATCTCCTCTAGAGCAGTGATGTTTTGGGGCTGTCGCTGGGCAACACGGACTTTCAACTCCCTCCAAAGGTTTTCTATGGGGTTGAGATCTGGAGACTGGCTAGGCCACTCCAGGACCTTGAAATGCTTCTTACGAAGCCATTCCTTCGTTGCCCGGGCAGTATGTTTGGGATCATTGTCATGTTGGAAGACCCAGCCACGTTTCATCTTCAATGCCCTTGCTGATGGAAGGAGGTTTGCACTCAAAATCTCACGGTACATGGCCCCATTCATTCTGTCCTGTACATGGGTCAGTCGTCCTGGTCCCTTTGCAGGGAAACAGCCCCAAAGCATGATGTTGCCATCCCCATGCTTCACAGTAGTTATGGTGTTCTTTGGATGCAACTCAGCATTCTCTCTCCTCCAAACACAACGAGTTGTGTTTCTACCAAACAGTTCTATTTTGGTTTCATCTGACCATATGAAAATCTCCCAATCCTCTTCTGGATCATCCAAATGCTCTCTAGCAAACTTCAGATGGGCCTGGACATGTACTGGCTTAAGCAGGGGGACACGTCTGGCACTGCAGGATCTGAGTTCCTGGCGGCGTAGTGTGTTACTGATGGTAGCCTTTGTTACGTTTGTCCCGGCTCTCTGCAGGTCATTCACTAGGTTCCCCCGTGTGGTCCTGGGATTTTTGCTCACCGTTCTTGTGATTATTTTGCCCCACGGGGTGACAACTTGCGTGGAGCCCCAGATCGAGGGAGATTATCGGTGGTCTTGTATGTCTTCCATTTTCTAATTATTGCTCCCACAGTTGATTTGTTCACACCAAGCTGCTTGCCTGTTTGCAAATTCAGTCTTCCCAGCCTGGTGCAGGTCTACAATTTTGTTTCTGGTGTCCTTCGACAGCTATTTGGTCTTCACCATAGTGGAGTTTGGAGTGTGACTATTTGAGGTTGTGGACAGGTGTCTTTTATACTGATAACAAGTTCAAACAGGTGCCATTGATACAGGTAATGAGTGCAGGACAGAGGAGCCTCTTAAGGAAGAAGGTACAGGTCTGTGAGAGCCAGAAATCTTGCTTGTTTGTAGGTGACCAAATACTTATTTTCCACCATAATTTGCAAATAAATTCTTTCCAAATCAGCCAATGTGATTGTCTGGATTTTTTTTTCTCATTTTGTCTCTCATAGTTGAAGTCTACCTATGATGCCAATTACAGGCCTCTCTCATCTTTTTAAGTGGGAGAACTTGCACAATTGGTGGCTGACTAAATACTTTTTTTGCCCTACTGTATATATTATTATAGCCAAATTTACCACCCTAACTCCTCCCACAGTTTTTACACTACATAGACAGTAATATACCAAAACGTGCAGATTGTTCTGGATTGGTGTGCTATTACTTTGTGGAACGTTTCGCCAAATGCTTCACGAAATATCGCCGTTTGTGTGGTGAAATTAGTCCCTTAGGAATGAATGGCGCAATGTTCAAAACTAAAGTGGGAGCTGACAAAAGCTAGAGTGTGCGATGAAAAACCAGGACATTATTTCTAAACTGCCATCACTTCCTCATTTTCAAGCCCACCTATACAAATCTTTTATCAAAACGTTCAGCCATCCCCACTGCCACTAAAAATGTCCACAACTAAGCCATAGTCCTGATAGTTTTCACAATATGACCATTTGTTTGCAACTCATGCCGCCCATTGACATTCACTGAAACTCCACTCTAGCCACCTGAAATTTGAAGGGCAGTTTCTAAACTGCGACTGTGCCTTCATTTTTTATATTTCAGAGACATACTATGCATCAATATAAAGCTCTTCGGTTTAGGATTTATAATTTTAAAACTACAACTGTTTGAAGATGGCAACGCCAGTGAAGTGAGCAAGTTGGAGCAGTTTGTTTTTAACCGCTCTTCTCTGCCCTTGCTGTAGAGTGAGTTGCCATAGGAACCCAGGTGTGTGAGCAGGCTGCAGAGTGACAAAAGCTACTCCGCCCACTCCAGTTGTAGCCTACTGGTGGAGGAAAGAACACTTCACACAATTTCCCCAGAAATTGTAGATTTTCTAGTTGTATTTTGTTTTACTGTAACATGTGGGCAATGTTTGTATGTTGATAAAAACTAGTGTTGTATTTTACTTTTAAAAAAGTATTTATGCATTATCATTAGAACAGGAATAAATATAATAAAACAGCACTTTCAGTGACTTCTTACAGTAACTGAATTGCTGCTGCGATTACTGAAGGCTGGTCTGTGTGTTAAGGACCTTTTGCCTATAGGGGAGGGAGGGGGAGAGCAGCTGTGTGTTGTGTGAACTCTCCAGACTCCTCAGAGAGGGAAGGGGACTGGATCCCGACCAGATTGGCATGACAAATCAGAGAAGACTGTGGCCTTCCCACAGGCATTAACTCTATTTTACAAGAAGGAACATACTTCTCAGAGGGCTAGAAAGATTTGTAGGTACTAGCAACACATGAGGAGATGTCTCATCCACAATTAAAGTTAAAAAAAAAAAAAAAAAAAAAAAAAAAAAGGGAAGAACATGTATGCCCAAACATAAGAAGCTTAGGGTGGTCAGTCGGTGAATCGCTCCTAGGCTTTGGCATATAATATTTTCACTTTTTTTTCCTGACGGAGATTTATTCAACCACATCAATCAATATGAATGGAGAAAAACAATATTACATGTATGCCCCACATTAGAAAAGAGGGTGGATGTCTCGCAGAAGACTACTTTTTCTGGCAGAGATATAGTCATCCACATCGATCGTTGTGAATAGAGGAATCTGTTAGGTTCTTCCTTTTTTTTCCCCATACATGTATGCCCAACAATAGGAGCATGGGGTGGTCAGCAGGCAGTAGCTCCTATGCTTGGGGATATACTTTTTCACTTTTTTCCCTGGGAAAGATTTCTTCATCCACATCAATCCATGTGAATGGAAGAATCTGTTTGGGTTTTTTTTTTTTTTCCATTCAACCCACAATCTGCACGAAAAAAAACAACATTACATGTATTCCAATTTTATTAGAGTGAGTGGACGTGTGGTGGACTCAATATGCTTCTCAGCAAATAGCTTGGAGTGTCTATTTTCCAAAAAGTAAAAGCTGCATAAATTCCAGTATACATACACCATTAGTTTGTAGATGCTATAACTTTCACACAACCCAAATAAAATACACTTAACCAAAGACATGTAGCAGTATACATTTTGGCCTAAGTGTATGTCGAAATTTGATTGAATTGGATATGTTGCAGGGTGGATAAAAATCAATGATTTAAAAAAAAAAAAAAAAAAAACGGATTTTTTTTAATTTAAAATCAGATTATTTTGAAAAAAATGCTTTGAGGAAAATATATTACCATCCAAAGGTTATTCCATCATGAAATAAAGATTAGTTTTTTAATTACGTAGAATAAGGCTGTTTATGTTTAATTTTTTTGGTAAATAAATTCCATGAATCCATTCACAATGTCATGCTCTTCCAGAGGTTTTTGTAAGATTATTGGGCAGTTTCTCTGCCTACAAGATATTATCACAGATGCTTGGTTTACTTTTGCAGTTCTCAAAACTGAATTTGACTCAGCGGAGATCACATGCCTCTTCTTCACTGCAAAAATGTTATAACATGAACAGAGTTAAGAAAAAACCTTAATCCTAACTTCTACAAACCTATGAACACAGAATCAACCCCTTCAGTGCTAAGTTTCAAGAAGTTCAGTGAATAGAATTGAAACAATATTTTTCTGATTGTCTGGAGTGGAATAGATCTGCACAAGAAAAAAGTGAAACTAAGTGTGAGGAGGAAGGGGCTGACAGTCTAAGTTTCTTAAAATATTATATATTTTGTTTAGCCAAATTAGTTAACAAACATGGATGTTTGTTTAAGCAAATGCCATATGCTGTAATGTTATTGTTTCAGTTGAATAAATCTATTTAAATGGTTATTATTAAGGTAATGATTATTTTTCTCCTTCCTAAGTACAACAGAAAAGTTGTCCAAATATGAATGATTAACCTATTAAACTGGGGATAAAAAAACTAATATGAAAAGTTATTCTAAAAATCTTCATCTACTTGCATATTAAAGTTATACCAGCAAGAATTAGTCTATGTAGAAAACTAATGATTTAAATCAAGCCTTACTGACTAGTGATTTAAATCGTGATTTAAATCATGATTTAAATCAGTTTGATTTAAATCAAATCCAGCCCGATATGTTGTATAACAGAAATTAGAAAATATAGTTTTTTGTTTTGTTTTAACCCAGTCATAATCAAATGCCAAAAGAAAGCTCTATTTGTGCGAAAAAAAAAGTTATATAAAAATTAATTTGCGTACAGTGTTGCATGACTGAGCAAATGCCAGTTAGAGCAGCGCAGTGCAGAATAGGAAAAAAAAATACTCTGATCATAAAGGGAGGAAACACTTCCAGGAGTTCAAGTGGTTAAATAATTAAAAGACGAAATTCATGCAGATCAATTCATATTTACCTGCCCATCTGGCTGTGGAGCACAAGTTTACTGGGTTGAAAAGAGAACACAGTCAAGTAGTTCCGATGGACTATGGTGTCCCCCTTCAAGCTGGTTAGTGGACTGGATTGGTGTCCTGCCCGCTATCCAGCCTTTTTGTGGGTATTTCACCCACAGTGGATTATTAATATGTTTGTGCTAATCTTACGGTTTCATATGAATATTGCTCGTATACCAGATGGTTTCTTGTTTTCTTCCTTCTTTCCTGTCTTTTTTTCTTTGTTTTTTGTCATGTGTGTTTTTATAAAAAAAATTTCAGGGCTCTCGGGGATCGTGGCGGAGATGATCTTGTTCCCTTCTGATTGCCATGTCGCTAAACTGGTTATCCTTGAATGTTCAGGGAATGAACTCTCCACGAAAATGGGTAAAGATTTTTAATGTCAATGTTGACATTGCTTGTCTGCAGGAAACTCACTTTTCAAATACCTCTGCCCCTAAATATTTTGATGCACGCTACTCAGGTTTTTCAGGCTACTGGACCTACTAAACAAAGGGGAGTCCTTGTTGCTTTTCATGGCAAAACCCCATTTGTTTGTGTGAAGCGTATTGCTGATCTAAGCGGCAGGTATCTTTTATTACAGGGCATGATTCAGGGTATCGATGTTACAATACTGACCTATTATGCTCCCAATGTTAACCCTGGACCCTTTCTATCACATATCTGCTCCCTCCTGCCTGTCCATCAACGGGGTACTCTTCTGCTAGCAGGAGATTCCAATTTAGTATTAAACTCATCCCTAGATACCCTCTAATTATTCCACGTCAGCCAAATCTTTCACCCGTACGTTAAGTACCCATGACCTGGTAGATCTATGGCGTGAATTCCACCCCCGGGGAAAAGATTATACTTACTATTCTCACCCTCATCATTCTCATTCAAGAATTGACCATGCTTTTGTGTTGCGTAAACATCTTCCCTTAGTACGCTCCGTCTCTATCCTCACGGTTCCATGGTCCGATCATGACCCCATTTTGGTGGTTTGTCGATCTCTCCTCTGTAAGCCATCGTACTCCTCTTGGATCATGAATGACTCTCTACTTTCACTAAAGGAGATTCAGGCGGAACTAGTGCATAAATCCCAAGAACATTTTCAGCTAAACTTGGGTTCTGTCTCTTCTTCTGTGACGTTATGGGAAGCTTACAAGCCTATTCTACGGGGTCATATTATTCAGATAGCTTCGAGGCAGAAGAGGGATAGAAAACAAACAGTCAGCTGGAATCAAAGTTAGCTTCTGCGTCGGCTCAATTTAAGCAGGTACCAACCCCATCGAACCGTAGGTTGTTAGATCAGGCTCGCCTGGAACTAGATCTCTGTTTGACTGACGAGGCTGAGAGCTCTTTGGGATGGACACGCCAGAAATGGTATAGTAAAGCAAATAAACCAGATTCCATGTTAGCACGTAGATTGCGCTCTTTCGCGCACCATCCTAAACCGATTTCTCTACGCACTCGTCAGAATGTTCTCACTAGTAATCCTGTAGCGGTTTTGGAGGAGGTCCGGCATTGATTAGCCAGACTTTATGCGGATCCTACACGGACTGATCCCCAATCTATCTCTGACTTTCGATCTCATTTGTCCTTACCTACTTTGACCCAGACCCATAAGGACCTGATGGACCGTGATATTCAAGTATCGGAAGTTCTGCAATGCATTGCAGACCTGAAGACGGGCAAACGCCCAGGCCCAGATGGATACACGGCTTCATATTACAAAAAAATGGCTGATATGCTTGCCCCTCACCTTGACGCTATGTTCAATGCGGTGAAAAGAGGTGCAAACTTTTCCCCTGACTCTCTGACTGCTAACCTGGTTATGATCCCCAAACCGGATTGGGATCATTCCTCCTGGGCAAACTACAGACCAATTTCTCTTATTAACATTGACATGAAAATCCTCACTAAGATCTTAGCCACTCGTTTGAATTCTTTCCTTTCTCACTCAATTAAGAAGGACCAGGTGGGTTTTGTCCCCCACAGACAAGCTGGAGATGCCATCAGACATATTATACAGTTACAACATTTGGCCCATACTCGCAAAATTGATATGATGCTCCTATCTCTAGACATCCATAAGGCCTTTGAAAATTTGTCCTGGCCTTATCTCATGTCGGTCCTCCATCATTTTGGCATTGGTCTCTCGTTCTTGCGTTAGATTTCCTCGCAATATACATCCCCTCAAGCAAAACTCAAATATTATGGTTTTGAGTCTTCAACGTTTTCGATTGGCAGGGGAACTAGACAAGGTTGCCCACTTTCTCCCATACTATTTACCTTGGCTTTGGAACAGTTGGCGAAAGCCATTCGGATATATCCTGATATTAAGGGAATAGATGTAGCTGGTTCCCAACACAAGTTATCTATGTTCGCAGACAATATATTGTTAATCGGTTACGAACCCGGGGGTTACTTTTCCAAACTTACTTGCGGTTTTGGATTCCTTTGCAGTTCTCTCAGGCCTCCATGTTAACCCTGCCAAGTCCAAAGCTATGTCGATTACCCTCTCACCATCACTTTGGAGACTATGAAACATTTGTTCCCTTTTCAATGGCTTTCTGCCTTGCCGTATTTAGGAATCAAGCCTACTCTGACTTACGAAGGACTTTACCGGGCTAATTTCCCCACTGTTTTTAATGACTTGACAGAGTTGTTGTCCTCCTGGTCTCATCTGCTTTCGTAGTTTGGTAGAATCAATGCGGTCCGCATGACTTACCTTCCCAAATTATTATACGTGTTTCAAGTTTTACCAGTCCCTGTTCCTTCACATATATTGCGTATTCACCAGCGAAAACTCCTGTCTTTCATCTGAAGCTCCTCTCGACCCAGAATCAGTAAAATCTTATTTGATCGTAAGACCGAGGGTGGATTATCTGTCCCGAACTTTCAGTCTACTATCTGGCAGCCAATATTGCCCCTTTAGCCCACCTCCATGCATCTCACCATTTTCCCTTGTGGGCTACTGTAGACTTGATGGACTCCCACCCGATTCCACTCTCTTCTTTACCATGGCTTCCTTCTACTCATCGACCCTCATCCCTTAGTCCGACGTTGAGGCTAACGTTCAGTCTTTGGGACTCCATTAAATATTCTGCTGGCCTCGTTTCTGCCTATCTACCGTTACTACGGTTGCTACACAATCCATTATTTCCCCCAGGTCGTGACAATCCTGGACAGTTTGCTTGGTGGCTCTCTCCCACTCGGATACGCGCCTTTGAAACTCTGCGCTCTTCTTACAATATCCCATTGCGGGAACATTTTGGATACCTTCAACTCCACCACTTTATCAGTACTTTAATACAGACACGTTCGGGACCCTACAGGTTGACCCCCTTTGAAAGTCAATGTAGACATAGACCCCATGCTCCGGGCTTAATTTCCCTGGTCTACTCTTCCATTATTTCTCATAGAACTCCTCCAGTCCGTTCTTATCAGCGTTGGCAGTCGGAACTTGGGGGCACTCTAGATCAGCAGGATTGGCGGATCATGACCCAACAATTATCCAAATGTAATAGGAACGTTATTCTAGAAAACGCCTACAAGGTTCTTTAATAATGGTATTACACGCCTGCTTGTCTGGCTCATTTTATTCCCACATATTCCCCGAGTTGCTTTCGAAGTTGTCAATAGACAGGTACCATGGTCCATATTGGACTTGCCCTGAGGTGTGCAGATTGTGGATCAGAGTTTATGCCCTTCTCCGCACTATGTTCCACACAGACATTAAACGCAACCCGAACGAAGCGCTGTTAGTTAAACCATTAGTGGGCCTACTTCATCCTGAACGGCAGCTGGCATCGCACTTGTTCATGGCCACCAAGCTGACGATTGCGAGAACTTGGAAGACTCCCCTCTTCAGCTTCGAGGCTGTCAAAAACCGGGATGAACTTTATAATGGTCAACAAAAAGTTGACAGCTATACTGTTAGACACCCATACAAAATTTTTACAAACATGGCGTTCTTTGATATAGCTCAACAGTCAAGATTCGACCAGTCCCTCTTGTCGATATAAAACTTTCTGCCTCGGTCCCCCTGGAGCCCCGCCACCTTTTTTTTTTTTTTCGGTTTGTCTTTTCTCTTTGCTTCTTTCCTCTTGTCTAGTCTGTCTTCTTCAGGTTATTTGTCCCGATTGCGATTCCTGTTTTGAGTCCCGTACCAGCAATACTGCACCCATGTGCTGGACTCCTTTGAGAGCCCTGCATGTTAAGTACCTCTCTGTACTCAGAGAGGCTCCTTCTATTCATCTTGCATTCTGTATGCGGATTCTGCAACAATTTTTCCTGAAAGTTTATATTAGTCTCTATATTTTTTGTAATTTGTCTTTTCTTCCTGTACGGCACTTATGTTCGCAGTTTATTTTCATGTTTTCTCATCAGTACATATTCTGTATTATCCATCGAATCTTTTGCATGTTATATTCCTGCTGGTCATTGCATATGTTCTTGACTGATTCGCTGCTGTTTCCTATTCTATAAAAAAATTCTTTGTAAAAGAAAAAACAGTAAAAAGATCTTCAGCAAGTGTGGGCTGGTGGAAAGAACCACAGAGAGCAGCAGGGGACGATGCATCCATCAAACTTGATGAAGACCTTTCAGCAATCTGCTCTCTTCACCCTACTGGGGATTCACAGCACTAAGCAGGGAAAGCAAGCATTATTTGCTTGCTTTGAAGAGGATATTCTGCTTTTTAAAAGCAGAACTCCAGGATGCAAAACAAAAAGAGCAAATCTGTTCACTGACCTATATTAAATAATACATATTTAGTAGCTAGTTTAACCACTTGCCAACCAGCCAGAGCACATTTACTGCGGCAGGTCAGCACCGCTGCACAAAATTATATATATATATATACACACACACACACACATATATACATACATATAAATTTATGACGAAATTTGATTTTTAAATTTTTTTTACTGGACATGTTTTATAGCAAAAATTCCAAAATATAGTTTTTTTTTCTCAAAATTGTCAGTCCTTTTTTATAGCGCAAAAACACACAGACGATCAAATACCACCGAAAGAAAGCTCAACTGGTGCAGGGGGAAAAAAAAAAACCTTAAAAATTTCATTTGGGTGCAGTCTTGCATGACCGCGCAATTGTCAGTTAAAGTAACGCAGCGCCGTATCACAAATCGCTTCCTGACCGCCTTATAGCAGAAATACTGCTACAGGGTGGCACGGGTGCGCAAAATCACGTACATATACATGATTTGCGCTCCCATGGTTTACAGGTCCCTCCCAGATAGCGTCAGTCTGCCCGTCAGTACACTAGTCATCACATTTAACCTCTTGATTGCCAGGAACACGCTCATACACAATAAACTTTCATTGTTAGTATAGTGTCTGAATGGATCAATAGCTTTGATCAGATCAGCACTATACCAGCATTCACATTAGAATAGCTTCCCCGGCACCTGCGTTTAGCCACTACAATTACCCCCCCCCTTCTCCCCCACCAAGTGCAGTGTCAGTAGGTCACTGTCACTTGATACATTGCACACAAAACGGCAGTGTTCGCAGAATCAGGCCTGATCACTGTTAGCACTTGCTGGTAAATTTTGATTACTCTCATATGCAGCAGAGTGCCAGTACTAGTGCCGCGCTACCTTTTGGTGAACTGGTGAGCACCAGCAACCTATTACATCATGGTCTTTCACATACCAGCACTGCAGTATCACTTCGTGACGTGGCGAGTCCCTTAAGTGCAGTAAAACCTGACGTGGTGGCGAGCACAAGTATTGTCCTGCAACCACCAAGAATTCGCACACAGGCCCACAGAGCCCCTACTGTCCTTCCAGATGTGCTTGCAAATCTCGATTGGTAGCCCACAAATTCTGTAGCACCCGTACTTCCCCCATCCACTGCCCAACCCGGAATTCGGGTGGAAACAGCAAATTTAACTACTCCCTTTGATTTTTTTGCAGCGGTTTTTCACAGAGTATCTGTATGCATTGTGAATCAAAGCAATTTATATGCACAACAATTTATCGCCGCCAACCCAAATTCAAACCTTGCCAGACCACTCGCATGGAAACCCATTACGGTTTCTGAATTTACATTTTTTTGGACCTCCACATGGGCATCACTAAAAAAAATGAATTGTGGTTGTATTTTTCTACAGACCTGATTCATCATATGACTGTGCTCTCTGCTGCCATGGCCAGGCATAGATATGAGAGTTTAATGTGTTTTATACATTTCAAGGACAATACACTGTAGTTCTCGGGGTGACCCTGAATTTAACCAAAATTCGGCCCCTCGTAAATCACCTTAACCAAAAATTTGCAAATGTCTATACTCCCCAGCAAAACATCTGCATTGAGGAGTCCCTCATTAATTTTTTTGGACGCCTTGCATTCAAACAATTTCTCCCCTGCAAGCGTGCCAGATGACTCTACAGGTCAAGATGTAGAAGACCTGTGAGAGGGCAACAGGCTATACTTATAAGTTTCGGATTTACGAGGGAAAACATAGTCACGTGGAGCACCCTGGATTCCCAGACTACATTGGGAGCATTGGCAAGATAGGTTTGAGACTTGGTGTCATCCTTTTTCCATATGGGGTACCACTTATACGGACAATTTTATTCAAGTGTGCCACTATTTAGACATTTGTACAATTTTGGAATTGGCGCATGTGGCACCATGCGACCTAATGTGTGCCCACCATTAGAAGTGGGTGGATGCAGGGCGGTATATCCTAACGGTCGACATACCACACACTTTTTCTGGCAGAGACTTTCATGTAAAAGCAATCCTAGTGGCTAATTAGCTAGCTGCAGGATTGCTTTTACAAGCAACAGGAGATGATGCCCCCTTCCCCTGCTACCTTCCACAGCCTTCTCGGGCAGTCCCGTGCCATCGGGGGAACCTGAGAATGCAGCCGGTGTTTCTGCCAGCTGACCGTAGAGCTGATTGGAAACCGGAATGGTGCCAATCATCTCTATTGTCTAAGATATCGGAAGCTACGAGCATTTCTTCACTTCAGTTTCGCAGGAGATAAACAGCACCATTTGTAAATTGGGAAAGCATCTGATCACACCAATCTTGGTTTGATAATGAAAGGGCAGAGAAAATATCTAGAGTCTGATAGAATCCAAATTCTCAAAAAAGAATATATGACAATGCCCATTGAAGATATAGGGCATTGCAAGGGGCATGAGCAGTTTTAAAGCGTGTCATGTTTGGTATCTATTTACTCGGCATACCATCTTTTATATTTTACCAAATAATTGGCCAATATATTGTTTTTGTGTATCAAAAGTAAAAAAAAGTATTTTTTTTTAAATTGTGTTTGAAAAATTGGTGCGCGAGTTCTATGCAACATAAAAAAATTGCAGCACCCACCATTATATTCACTAGGTTGTTTGCTTTAAAAAAAATATATAATGTTTGGGGGTTTAAATTAATTTCCTAGCAAAAAAAGTGTCAGAAAAGGCTTGATCTTCAGGTGGTTAGAAGAGTGAGTGATGTGTGGCATAAACTTCTAATGCTGGGCATAAAATGCCCCCACACCCCAAAATGACCTTTTTGGAAAGTAGACACCCCAAGGAATGTTGAATCAATAGAAGAATTTATTTTTTTTACCACAAGTTTTTGGAAAATTACTTCGATATGACCAGGATAGCACCTAACCCCACAAAAAAAAAAAAACCTTTTTGGAAAGTAGACACCCCAAGGAATTTGATAAGCATGGTGAGTATTTTGCAGATCTCGTGTGTAGCCACAAGTTTTTGGAAAATGAAGAAAAAAAAAAGAAAAAATGTTTTTGTTTCTTTTTTCATATTTCAAAACCTTGTGAGAAAAAATTAGATCTGCAAAATACTCACCGTGCCTCTTTTTAAATTCCTTGGGGTGTCTACTTTCCAAAAAGGGGTGATTTGGGAGGGTTTGGTGCTATCCTGGCATTTCAGGGCCTCCAAAACTGTGATAGGTAGTGAGGAAGTGAAATGAGGAAGTTACGCACCTTCAGGCTTTCAAAGTGGTCATTGGATTTCAGGCTCCTGTATGTGGCTAGGCTCCCAAAAAGTCTCACACGTGGTATCCCCATACTCGGTAGAAGCAGCAGAATGTATTTTGGAGTGCAATTCCACATATTACCATGACTTGTGTGAGAAATATATAATTTAAAATGACAACTTTGTGTAAAAAAAAAAAAAAAGTTTTTGTCATTTTCCAAAAACGTGGAAACAAAATAAATCTTCCATGGACTCAATGCAACTCAGTAGATAACGTAGGGTGTCTACTTTCTGAAAAGAGGTCATTTGGGGGTTTGTATTATCCTGGTATTTTAGCAAAACAAAATTTTTTTGTTTATAGCGCCAAAAATAAAAAGCGCACAGGTGATCGAATACCACCAAAGGAAAGCTCTATTTGTGTAAAGGACAAATTTTGTTTGGATACAGCATTGCATGACCGTGCAATTATCAGTTCAATTAGTGCAGCACCAAGTAGCAAAAAGAGGCCTGGTCATTAAGGGGGGTAAATCCTCTGGAGGGCAAGTAGTCAAAAACCTAACCATTAAGGAAATAAAATAAACTGCAATATCTGTGACATCATCACCTCTCCAGTTCACAAAAAGGACAGTTTAAGCTGGCTTCAGGAGAAAGTGCAAATCCAGGCATTAAGTCAAATCCTACTTTCTCACACTGCAAGAAACTACAGTTCCCTTCATGCAGCTGGAATTGTAGTGAATGGGCGTGATTGAGGGCATGAATGTGGGCAGAGACACTTATGTAATTATTGGACTGTCTGAGCCTGTTCAGCCACCTGTGAGCCTCTGCCTGTGCCCCTTCCCTTTTGAAAACTCTCTGTGGAGAGTTGTGACTGAACAGAAGACTCCTTGCCTGTCAGTCATTGTGTAAGATCCTAGGAGGTGTGACAAGCCAGAAGCCTCCTGGCATATCAAACGATGCTGCATCAGTGGGCAGTACTGATTGTCTTACACAGTGCATTAAAACACTCTTCGTGTTATCCAATCCAATTCTGGAAGCTCTGGAAATTAATGTACCTGTTGCCTGGGGACGCATCAAATTTGCCAGGGCGTACAATAGTCCTGAAAAGCACAGGGCTCATATATTGCCTGATTGCCAGGTTGCCCATGAGAAGAAAAATTCGCAAAACCTCTTTTGGAACAACGGCCCACCACTGAAGCCTGAAGATAGAATATACAGGAGAAAAAAAATTTAAATACAGATTTTTTTTGTGTTTTAAATAGTGTAGCAGAGACAGGTGCCATTTACCCAGAAGACTAAAGACACAACGTGAGGGCAGGCTGTCATTGACTTTCCCACTGAGAGGGCATCCCAAAGGAGCCCTGCACACTCACAGCATAATGAAGCAAAGAGTTCTCTTGACCTCATCATGCCAGCACCACTCTGCATCATTGTGGATCACCCATCACAAGGAGAGCTGAAGAAGGACGCTACATGCATGAGGCAAGCCTAAAGATATCTGGAAAAATTTAAATTTAAAAAAAGAAATATGGGACATCTGGATAAGTATTTAAACAAGGACCGAGGGGGGAGGGAGAATGAGATTATAATGAGGCAGACAGATCAGACAGGGGTCAGTCGTTATTCGTAGGTGGAATGGAGAAAGATGGGGGGAGGGCTATAGCAGGTAATAAGGAGGTTCCCATGTTAAAAACAAGCCCTGGAATTGGTACCATTTGTACGAAAATAAAAAACATGCAGCATACGTGTGCAAAAGATGTCAATGAATTAAATTTTTTTGTCCACCAATGCCAAAAGTCTGCCAAGCAAAATAGGCGAGTTGGAAGCTTTGGTGCATGAAGAGAACTATGATTTTATTGGTATTACCGAATCTTGGCTTCATTCTTCACATTAATATTCCTGGCTATGTTGTCTTTCAGAGAGACAGGCTAAAAAGGAAAAGGTGTCTGTCTCTATGTGAGAAGTGATCTCAGAGCGAGTGTGAAAGAGGACCTAGTTGATGGAGAACGTGATGAGGCTGAAGCTAAAACGGGATCAAAATCTTTACCAAGTAATAATAGACCTATTAGTTTAACTTCTATAGTTGGGAAGATTCTGGAAAGTTTAATAAAAAGAACACATGGATGAGTTCTTGCCTGAAAGAAATATTTTAAAGTAACAGACAGCAGGGATACATGAAAGACAGCAGTTGTCAAACAAATCTAATTTCTTTTATGAGGTGAGCAAAACCTTGGACAGAGGGGTGGCTGTTGATGTGGTATACTTGGATTTTGCAAAAGCATTTGACACAGTTCCCCACACACAGCTAACGTGTAATGTAAAGTCTACAGCCCATCGAGTCCCAGCTGGTCTCGGAATATGTGGGGGAGTGAACGGTGGCCATGTCTCCTCCAGATCGGGTCCAGTCCAAGCAACAGGGTGATGTTTTATCAGTTTGTTTGTTTGGGGGGCCTACAAGTTGATGGTCGCATTGAGCCTAATTGGGTATGCGTCAGTTGACTTTTGACCTCCCGACTGTGTCCCTCTCTGGATGGTACAGAGAGCTTGCGGTCTCAGCCTAGAAATATAGTTGGTTCTCTGTCTCTGTTACGTGAGGCCAACTCATGGGGGTGGGCAACCCCTCCCAATCATTGCTGAGATATGGGATTTTGTTTCGCCCATTCATTTGCACACTGTTTGCCATGTATGTTTGTGACTGGGTGATATTATATGACCCCATGTTTACTTTAGGTCTCCCCTTGAAAAGATGTTGCCATTGTTATTGTGAGTTTTTGTTTCAACCTCATGTGCCTGGTTTCCCTGTATGTAGCTGTCTTCCTCTTCCTTTGAGGGTTCTGTATATGGTTTGATATGTGCGGGGGGGTTTGGGTGTCTAGGTTGCTACATGCCACCCTCTTATTCCCTGATGTGGGGTATGGTTTTTTGTGCCCCATGGGATCCACTGGATGCACGTCATTTCCTTTGAGGCACTCCCATTAGTGTATGAAGTTCTCTCTCCTTCGCTGGTTCCCACCGTCATGGTGGTAGCCCTTTTTCTAGTTTTTTTTTCTCTTTTTTCTGTTCACCTAGGGAGGGGAAATGCTCTTTTGGGGAGCTCCCATGGTCGAGTGATTTTTGTCTGTTGTAATGACTCTCACTTGGTTGTCACGTAATGTTCAAGGTTTGAACTCACCACAGAAATGGACTAAAGTATTTTTAAGTAGCTTTGTTCCTCCAAAGTCGAGATAGCTTGCCTGAAGGAGACTCACCTGACCTCCTCTTATACCCCACATTTTTTTGATTGTCATTATGCCCAGGTCTTTTTCGCCTCTGCCCCGGTTAAGAAGCGGGGGGGGTTCTTTTGGCGTTTCGCAATTCCTTGCCTTTCCAAGAGCACAAAGTAGTTGCAGACCCCCAGGGCCGTTACTTGATAGTTGTAGGGATTCTACAGGATGTGGAGGTTACAATCTGTACGTATTATGCACCTAACTAGAGACAAACCTGTTTTTTTTGCACAACTTTTAAACGGTTCTTCAAGCTCATCAGAAAGGCCATTTTATGCTGTCAGGCGATTCTAATATAGTCCTTAATCCTAAACTAGATAAATCTCCTGAAGGCTCAGTGGCTTCCTCTCCGTTCTCTGTAGAGTTCAGGCATATTCCAGGATCCCATAATCTGGTCGATACCTATCAGGAATTACATCCCACTTCTAAGAATTATACCTTTTTCTCCAACCCTCATTCTAGCCATTCTCCTATTGATGACATTTATGTAGCCTCTTCTTTTCTCCCGCATTTACACTCGATAAGGATTCATACGGTTCCTTGGTCTGACCATGACCCATTATCACGCAGAGTTCAGTTCCCTCCCAGTCTCCACGAGCTCCCTCCTGGTATCTTATGATTCCCTTCTCTCTTTTTCATCTGTAGTTGAGGATGTTCAGATCCATAACTTGGATTACTTTAGGAATAATTTGAGCAAGGTCTCTGTCAGTCTTTGGGAAGCGTACAAAGAGGTTATTAGAGGCCATATCATATAATTGGCTTCCAAGCGGCAGTAGGAACAGGACCATCATCGGCAGGCTTTGGAACATGAGCTTGAAAGGGTTATGGTGCTGTTTAAGCAGTCTCCAATGGCTGAGCTCCGACGGAGGATCGATAGTCTTCGCATAGATATCAATCTTTGTCTGACTCACAAGGCTGAGCGCTATTTGCGATGGTGTCGTCATAAGTTTTATGCGAATGGCAACAAAATAGGGACTATGATAGCTACGATTGTTTGCCCTTCGACGACATCATACTCTGAAAACTTGGAAGTGTCTGAGAACCTCTAATCCCAGGCATATAGTGGATGCCCCAGCAGATGTCATGGATACATTCCTTCGGGAGACTCCTTTACCTCATATAACAGACAATCAAAGGGGCATGCTGGGCGCTGATAATACACAGGACAAACTTCAGCAGACAATTCAATCTTTGAAAAAGCATAAGCGTGCTGGCCCAGATGATTTTACGGCTCTCTTTTATAAAAAAAATTTAGCAATGTTGTAGTTCCTGTTTTGGCCCAGATATTGAATCAGCTTAAGCGGGATAGTCAGCTGACCTTAGAAATGATGACGGCTCAGATTGTGATGGGAAAAGATCAGCAATCGTGGTCGAATTACCGTCCTATTTCTTTGTTAAATGTGGAAGTGAAAATTCTAACTAAAACGCTGGCCAATAGAGTGAATGTGTTAATCCCTACCTTAACTGAGAAGGATCAAGTGGGTTTCATGCCTCGGCGCCAGGCAGCCAGTAATATTCGACGCTCTATTTTAATTAGTCATTTCGCTCGAATGCGGTCCAGTGATCTTTGGATATGACTAAAGCCTTTGATACTCTTTCCTGGACTTAATTACAGAGGGCCTTGCAGAGATGGGGTGTGGGAGATGATTTTCTTCAGTGGATTTATAGACTTTATAGTATTCCATCCGCTACGGTCCATTATGAGGTTGAATCCTCTGTTTCCAATTAAGGGTGGTACGCGTCAGGGTTGTCCCGTCTCCTCTCCTTTTCATCATGGCCCTAGAACCCCTCGCTGTTCGCATTCGACTTCATCCAGACATTACTGGTCTTGAGTTTTGGGATTGCATCATAAGATTGCCCTTTTTGCAGACAATATTCTAATGCATCTCTCGTCTCCACTTGTTTCTCTGCCCAATCTCTATTGCTTCTGACTGATTTTGCTCATCTCTCAGGATTACATGTAAATCCTAAATCAGTGGCTATGAACATTTCCCTTCCCCAACCGCTTGTGACACACCTTCAATCCCGATTTCCGTTTCAATGGACCTCCTCATTTCCTTATTTGGGAATTAAACTTACACCTTCTTATGATTTGTTGTATCAGGCATTCCTCCTCTGCTTTCCCAGTTGCTCTCTTCTTGGCAATCCATGTCCTTATCCTGGTTTGGTAGGGCTCAAGCGATCAAAATGACTTACCTGCCCAAGCTACTTTATCCTTTCGGGTTCTCCCTGTTCAGATTCCACCCCATATACTCTGGGACGTCCTTGTTTGTCTAAACAGTTGCCCACGTATTCGGAGTGGCCATGGTCTCCCAAACGTTCATCACTACTACATTGCGGGCCAAGTTACTCCCCTTATTCAGCTTTTTTCTCACAGACTTTCCCTTGTGGGCATTGATAGATACTTTGGACATATCCTCTTTTGCCTTCAGCCTTGCCTTTCCTGTCCTCGCAGCCTAAACTGTTGAATCCTGTCCTGGCTCATTCTTTGAAAATTTGGGACTCGTAAGTATTCGGCAGGTCTACTTTCCCTGCATTTACCTCTTTTGCAATTATTCGACTGTCCGCTTTTACTCCCAGGGGACTCTGATAGTATGGCCTTTCGTTGGTGGATAACTTATGCTTTTACGACGGTTCACTTGTTAATCACGGGTCGAGGTATGCGTACGTTTGCACAGCTTCAAGAGTCATGCTATTCCTCCCTCCCCTTGCATTTACGTCATTTTGTTGCACCTTTGATTCGTAAACAGGATTCCCCCCACACCTTTTCTGGTTTTGAATCACTTTCTAAGGGCGGCTTCCACTAAAGGTGCCCTATCTCAAATGTATTTATCAATCCAGAATCATATGACTGAACCTCTACCTGCTTACTGTGCACAATGGAATGTGGAGCTTCAAATGGAAATTTTTGCTGTGAATAGACTCCCTCAAGAGTTGGTTCTGGCCAGCTCAGTAAATGGCTTTAAAAAAGGCCTGGAATCTTTCCAAGGTACACATAATATAACCGGATACAAACATTTATAGGTGAAGTTGATCCAGGGAATATCAGATTGTCTCTTGATCAGGAAGGGATTTTTTCTTTTTTTTATGGTTCAACTGAATGGACTTTTGTCTCTTTTCTGCCAGACTAACTATGTAGCTATGTATAACATACTCATGGTTGGACCAGAGGGGGAAGGCCTTGGAGCTCACAGCTGGACACTAAATAAACATAACATTTTTAATTAGTAGTTCTAGGAATAGGCAATAACTTCAGATGCTTATTCCAGCTCCTGGGGAAATTTCTATTGTAATTTATTTTTTCCTCCTCCCACCCTCCTCTCCCATGTTTGGAGGGGTGCCTGATTTTTACAGATACCCTCTCCCACTTCCGCTGTGGCTGCCTACGTGAATGGAACAGAGGTTTCACTCTCCCCTTCCAAAGTAGCCTCTTGAGACATGGTAGAGGTTACAATCACAGGGCACAGCACAGCTCACGCCAGGACAAGAAACACAAGCCACTTGTAGTGTACTTGCTAAGATCAGTTCACTCAGAATCAGTGAGGAGGTGGTGTCTCCGTAGACCTAATTTCAAAGGGAAAGTGATTTCTCGGTAGACCATGTCAAACTGGCATAACATGGCGCAAATCTAGCACCCAGAGCTGTGCCACAGGTTTGGAGGTAATATATTCCATCAAAAGTGAAATAGTTGTTTTCTAAACAAAAGCAAATGGCATCCAAAATAAATAGCGCTTGTGTGTGACCGATTCCACTATCCAAAATTAGGAAGTGTTCTATTGCATTCAAACCTATATAATGATGAATGGACGTATACAAAGAATTAACATCTGAGAATAACCGTTTCCTTTTGTTACCCACAAACTACCTTGTGAGATTACAAATCAGAAAAAATATGAACTCCAAAATATTTTTAGTTGCTCTACAAAGTTCAATATATATTGCCTAACATGTCCCTGCGGCCTTTCACATGTAGATCACATCATTAGAACAAGATTTGATACCCATAGGAGACTTACTGAATCAGGAGATGCGGAACAAGATGTCCCCAGACACTTCACACTGAAACATAGTAAGTCCAGTAGGGGTCTAAAAGTTTGGGTTATTGAATCCATTCCAAACACAAACATTCACAGAAAGGGTTCCAAAGGTTATGTAATAGGGAAACCTTTTGGATATTTACGTTGGATACTCTGACCCCTAAGGGATTAAAAGAATTGGAAATTCAAATCACCAATTCCTATTCTTCTCTTTTGTTCACCACTTACCTTGTATAGAATTGGGGGTGTACATACACGTGTGTGTACACAGAGATACATTTATAAATCTGTACCATACTTCACAATAATATATTTTTTATAAAAACTGATATAATGCAGTCTCCTTTCTATATTACACTACATTCAGTAGTGACAGATTCGCAGGGGCTGTATGTCTTTTTAAATGCTTGCAACTCTGGAAATCCCATTTTGATCCTAGTCTGGTATGTACGTCCACCATATAAACTCTACGGTGTTGGGTGAGGGTTTTGATATGTCTTGTTATCCTAATGTCCCGGCGGTGTGGCTCTCCTCTTCATAGCCAAACCACAAAACCCGCTTCAGTCGCCTGTTAGTAGATTTCACACTCATAGCTACTTGGAGGTATCTATATCCTCAACAACATACTTTTTCTTGTTTTTTCACTACCCATTCTATGTTTTCACGTATAGACTTTATTATCCCTGTCCTTGACACCTAAACTACAGGCTGCTGGATTTTGCCCACGCCTGCTTTCAGATGATTCTCCTTATTGGATTACCCCGATACCCTTCACCTCTTCCCCCAAACCTGTATCCTAATTTGGTTATCCATCTTGACTGATAGACTAGCCTTCTTGTTTACGTCTAATGAAGGAACAGCTTCCTCCTTATTAGTTTGGGAACCCTTTTAGAAACATGCCTGCTTACTGTTAACCAAATATATTTCCAGGTTTAAAGATATGTCTAAATCTTCATTTATCCAGGCTACTCCTCAATTGTCCTCCCTTGAGCAGCTATGTGCAGATGATCCTTCTCCCTCTAAAATTTCCCTGCTAAAACTTAACACCTGGGTGGTGGATCACCTGATTTATAAAAGGGCTAAACACAAAAGTATTCTTCGGTAAACAACGTATCTTTGAGCAAGGGGAGCGCACTGGTAAGCTTTTAGGCTACTTAGCCCATTTGGACTCTCGCCCACCAGTGGTTATAACAATGCACACTCCCTCTGATGGTCTTATCACTGACCCGAAGTCGATTCTATCTTTGCTGATTTAAGGATGTTTATTCTTCCCGTGTAAAACTACTCACTTCAAGTTCTATCCAATTACCTTGGAACAGTTACCTTTGTCCGAATCGCAGGTGGAAACGTTGGAGGCTAACTTTTCAGCTGAGGACATTGAGATCTCCATGTCCCAATTTGCTCCTGCTAAGGCTCCAGGCTCGGATGGCCTACTCCTTGAAATTTACACTAATTTTTCTGACACCTTCGTACCCAAGTTACTTGCTTTATATCACGCAATTTTTGAGGCAAAGACCCTCCCCAATTCTTTGCGTGAGGCCCTTGTAGTTCTTATACCAAAGCCAGGGAAAGACCCGGGTAAGCCAGAATCAAGGCCTCTTTGCCACAGATATAAAAAAAATTGGCCATGGTTTTGGCTATATGCCTTAAAGTGGTTGTAAATATAAAAAACACAGATCAATCTAATCCTACAGTTGAATAGATTTTATCTTTACTAAGCATATGAGCTTAGTTTGGTATCTTAAAGCAATCCCCTTCTCCAGAAAATCCTCCCTGCTCTTCTGAACAGAACAAATTTGACACAAGCAGAAAAATAGCCTGCGAGTGACAGGCTGTGCTGAAGATGAGACAAGCATGAGCCTCCATGTAATACACTGCAAATGGGTGAGGGAGCAGGTGTCCTCTCCCTGCTGGTCTCTGCCTTCAAAGGATCGAGAACTCAGCACAAGTGATTTAAGACATAGATCGGCATCACTTCAGTACTGCTATAGTTATCTAGGTAAATCTGCTGACAACGGATTATTGTCCTACTCTATTCACAGCACCTAGCTTGTGAATTGCTGTTTACAGAGTTATACATGAGAATGTTTCCTGATCCACATTGCTACTTTAGGCTGCAGGATTCCTAGGATTTTTAACATTAAGCCCTTCCTACCAGCTTTCTTCTGATTAGCACAAATCCTGTGCTGTAAGCAGAGCTGACAGTCACTGGCACCTGTGCATTCCCCAAAATGCACTCAGGAGACATGCTCACAGGCATATAGATGTCAGATAGCTGTGCACGTTCTTGAGCCAAGGCTGGAGGGTGTATATAACTGAGGGATTGTGTGACATCAAATCTCCACCTACTATTCTCTGGTCGTAAGCAACATCCACAGATCAGTAGTTTTTGGAGGGCTGAGACAAGATAAGAGCATTTTTCTGAGGTACACTCACAGCTGTATGTATACATTAAAATGTATTCATTTATGACAAGTAATTTTTTTATATATTTGCGTTTACAGCCACTTTAACCACTTGCCTTCCTGAGGATTTACCCCCCTTAATGACCAGGCCTCTTTTTGCTATTCGGCGCTCTACAATTTCAACTGGTAATTGTGCAGTCATGCAATGCTGTACCCAAACAAAATTTATGCCCTTTTCACAAAAATAGAGCTGTCAGTGGTATTTGATCACCTGTGCGCTTATTTTTTGCGCTATAAACAGAAAAAACCCGAAAATTTTGAAGAAAAAAATATTTTTTACTTTCAGCTATAAAAAAATATATAGTAAAACTTAAAGTTAGTCACAAATTTAGGCCAAAATGTATTCTGCTACGTGTTTTTGGTAAAAAATCCCAATAAGTGTATATTGATTGCTTTGTGTGAAAGTTATAGCATCTAAAAACTATGGTATAGATCAGTGATGGCGAACCTTTTTGAGCCCAAGTGCCCAAACTGCAACCCAAAACCAACTTATTTCTTTCAAAGTGCCAACACTGCAATGAAACCTGAATATCGAGCTTTTGGTTTAGAAAAAACAACTCGTACAGTAGTGCAAACTAATTAACAGTACAGGGATGACCAGAGACTGCGGACAGTACAGAGATGACCAGAGACTGCGGACACAGTACAGGGATGACCAGAGACTGCGGACACAGTACAGGGATGACCAGAGACTGCAGACACAGTACAGGGATGACCAGAGACTGCAGACACAGTACAGGGATGACCAGAGACTGCAGACACAGTACAGGGATGACCAGAGACTGCAGACACAGTACAGGGATGACCAGAGACTGCAGACACAGTACAGGGATGACCAGAGACTGCAGACACAGTACAGGGATGACCAGAGACTGCAGACACAGTACAGGGATGACCAGAGACTGCAGACACAGTACAGGGATGACCAGAGACTGCAGACACAGTACAGGGATGACCAGAGACTGCAGACACAGTACAGGGATGACCAGAGACTGCAGACACAGTACAGGGATGACCAGAGACTGCAGACACAGTACAGGGATGACCAGAGACTGCAGACACAGTACAGGGATGACCAGAGACTGCAGACACAGTACAGGGATGACCAGAGACTGCAGACACAGTACAGGGATGACCAGAGACTGCAGACACAGTACAGGGATGACCAGAGACTGCAGACACAGTACAGGGATGACCAGAGACTGCAGACACAGTACAGGGATGACCAGAGACTGCAGACACAGTACAGGGATGACCAGAGACTGCAGACACAGTACAGGGATGACCAGAGACTGCAGACACAGTACAGGGATGACCAGAGACTGCAGACACAGTACAGGGATGACCAGAGACTGCGGACACAGTACAGGGATGACCAGAGGCTGCGGACACAGTACAGGAGATGACCAGAGACTGCGGACATAGTACAGGAGATGACCAGAGACTGCGGACACGGTACAGGAGATGACCAGAGACTGCGGACATAGTACAGGGATGACCAGAGACTGCAGACACAGTACAGGGATGACCAGAGACTGCGGACACAGTACAGGGATGACCAGAGACTGCGGACACAGTACAGGGATGACCAGAGACTGCGGACACAGTACAGGAGATGACCAGAGACTGCGGACACAGTACAGGGATGACCAGAGACTACGGACACAGTACAGGGATGACCAGAGACTACGGACAGTACAGGGATGACCAGAGACTGCGGACAGTACAGGGATGACCAGAGACTGCGGACACAGTACAGGGTATGACCGGAGACTGCGGACAGTACAGGGATGACCGGAGACTGCGGACACAGTACAGGAGATGACCAGAGACTGCGGACACAGTACAGGGATGACCAGAGACTGCAGACACAGTACAGGGTATGACCAGAGACTGCAGACACAGTACAGGGTATGACCAGAGACTGCAGACACAGTACAGGGTATGACCAGAGACTGCAGACACAGTACAGGGTATGACCAGAGACTGTGGACAGTACAGGGATGACCAGAGACTGCGGACACAGTACAGGAGGTGACCAGAGACTGCGGAAAGCACAGGGATGACCAGAGACTGCGGACACAGTACAGGGATGACCAGAGACTGCGGACAGTACAGGGATGACCAGAGACTGCGGACAGTACAGGGATGACCAGAGACTGCGGACAGTACAGATGACTGCTGACCTTTGGGGAGGGAGGGGGAGCGGGTACCTGAATTTGACAGGTACCCGCTCTTACTTCCACAGAGTTTTTTTTTTATCTTACCTGTTCCTTTATCCAGCCGCGCGTTGTCTTCCCGGCTTCTGTAGTGCTGGCGCTCGTCGGACAGCCGGATGCCCAGTGCGCAGGCGCGAGAAGCGCTGCGCTTTGTGATTGGTCCGGCGGCTTCTGGGATCTGTCATGTGTCCCAGGTACCGCCTTACCATTCACAAAGAGCACTGCTTCTTGCGCATGCGCACTTGGGACCCGGCTGTCACGCACACTACAGAAGCCGGGAAGACAGCGCGCCGCTGGATAGAGGGACAGGTAAGGTCCCACTGCAGAGCTGAGCGGCCGGCCTGGTATTCTGACACGGCCGCGGTGGAAATACCGGACCGTCCGCTCTATATTCGATCCATAAGACGCACTGACATTTTCCCCCCTTTTTTGGGGGAAAAAAAGTGCGTCTTATGGAGCGAAAAATACGGTATTCTCCTGGCGTGCCCACAGATAAGGCTCGGCGTGCCGGCTGTGGCACGCGTGCCACGGGTTCGCCATCACTGGTATAGATAATGGAATTCTCAGCTTTTACTTTCTGACTGCCTATCACATTTCTTGAGGTGCTAAAATACCAGGACAGTACAAACACCCCCAAATGACCCCCTTTTGGAAAGTAGACACCCTAAGCTTTTTTCTGCAAGTTTTTGGAAACTTTTTTTTTTTTTTTTTTTTTAAACAAAGTTGTCACTTAAATGATTTCTTGTTCACACAAGCCATGGTTATATGTAGAATTACACCAAAACATACATTCTGCTATTTCTAGCAAGTATGGGGATACCACATGTGAGACTTTTTGGGAGCCTAGCCACATATAGGAGCCCATAATGCAATGACCGCTTTGAAAGCCTGAAGGTACGCATCTTCCTCGTTTCACTTCCTCACTACCTATCACAGTTTTGGAGGCCCTGAAATGCCAGGACAGCACCAACCCCCCCCCCCCCCAAATGACCCCTTTTTGGAAAGCAGATACCGCAAGGAGTTTAAAAAGAGGCATGTGAGAGATCTAATTTTTTTCTCACAAGGTTATTAAACATAAAAAAAGAAAAGGAAAAAAATGTTTTTGTTTTTTTTCTTCCATTTCCAAAAACTTGCGGGAACAAATGAGATCTACAAAAATACTCACCATACTTCTTATCAAATTCCTTGGTGTGTCTACTTTCCAAAAAGAGGTCATTTAAGGGGGTTTGGGGCTATCTTGGCATTTCAGGGCCTCCGAAACTGATAGGTAGTCAGGAAGTGTAATGAGGAAATAAAGCCCTTTAAAAGCCTGATGGTGCTTATTGGATTGTTTTTTTGTTTTTTTTTTTTAAATTACACTTTTTTTACTTTTAATGCAAAAAAACACAATATATTGGCCAATTATTTGGTACAGTATAAAAGATGATGGTATGCCGAGTAATAGATACCAAACCTGACAAACTTAAAACTGTGCATGCCCCGTGCAATGGTGATAAACTGCATACATTTTTAATATCCATAGGCAACACTTTAAAAGCCTTTACAAGCTACCATTCACAGAGGAGGTCTAGTGCTAGAATTATCGCCCTTGATCTGACGTTCATGGCGATACCTCACATGCATGGTGCAACCGCTGTTTACACACTGGCACAGGGTCAACGCTCGCGCACGCAGGTGTGTGCAAGGGGTGGGCGAAGGTGCTTTATTTTTTTACACTGTTCCTTTCATTTTTTTTTCTTTTATCACTTTTAATGCTATCACAGGGAATGCAAATATCCCCTATAACTTCAATGGGCATTGTCATATACAGTAAGATCAGTGTGATCAGATGCTTTCGAATTTATAAATGGCGCCCTTTAAACCCTGTGAAACTGAAGCGATGAAATACTCGTAGCTTCCAACTTCTTAGACTATAGAGATGATTTGCACCATTTCGGTCACCAATCTGCTCTATGGTCAGCTGGCAGAAACACCGGCTGCATTCTCAGGTTCCCCAGATCGCACGGGACTGCCTGAGAAGGCCGTGGAAGGCAGCGGGGGGGGGGGGGCCCATCTTCTCCCACAGCTTGTAAAAGCAATCCTGCAGATAATTAGCCACTAATATTGCTTGTTCCGGCTGAAAAAAACAATACCAGGATGATGCCTGCAGCTCAAAGTCCAGTGATGTACCAGTACGTCACTGGTCCTTGTTGGGTGTATATGCTATTTTTTTTTTCTATGCAACCTGTGGGCTGAATGAACAAAAAGAGAATAAATCTCTGCCAGAAAAAAGTGTGTGGTATGCCCACCATTAGAATATACTGCCCTGCATCCACCCACTTCTAATGGTGGGAACACAAGAAATGTGCCAAAAAATACTATAAAATATATATGCCAAATCATAGGGGCTATCCACCGACTGGCCAGGTACCCATGCTTCGGCATATATGCTCTTTTTTTTTTTTTTTAACTGCGGATGAAAAATCTTATCCAACAGCACTGCACACACCGACTTATGTATATTCTGAAAGCAAGACCCTGTTGTTGTCTGAATAAACAAGTAAGTGCTGCAGCTGAATGACATCCTCAAGCAGGCTTTTTCCCCCTTTTTAAGACAGGTATTTACAAGCCGTTGGTGGAAGCCCCCGTGATTAGGTCGCACGGTGTCACATACGCCAATTCCAAGATTGTACAATTTCTAAATAGTGGCACGCTTGAATAAAAATTGTCCAAGTATAAGTGGCATCCCATATTGAAAAAGGATGACACCAAGTCCCAAACTATCTTGCCACTGCTCCCCATGTAGTTTGGGCATCCGGGGGGCTCCACGTGACTATCTTTTCCCTCATAAATCCAAAACTTATATGTATAGCCTGTTGCCATCTCACAGGTCTTATACATTTTGACCCCATATCTGGCACGCTTGCTGGGGAGAAATTGTTTGAATGCAAGGCGTCCAGAAAAATGAATGAGGGACTCATCAACGCAGATGTTTTGCTGGGGAGTATAGACATCTGCAAATTTTTGGTTAAGGTGATTTACGAGGGGCCGAATTTTGTGCAGTCAGTCAAATTCAGGGTCACCCTGAGGACGACCTCATGAGTTTGTTGTCATTGAAATGCATAAAACACATTATACTCTCATAGCTATGCCTGGCCATGACAGCAGAGAAAATGGGCATATGATGAATCGGGTCTGTGGACCAATACAACCGCAATTCATTTTTTTTAAGTAATGCCCATGTTGAGGGTTAGGCCCCAAAAAACTTTACATTTGGAAACCATAATGGGTTTCCATGTGAATGGTCTGGCAAGGTTTGAATTTGGGATGGCGGCAATAAATTGTTGTGCATATAAATTGCTTTGATCCACAAACAATGCATACAGATCTTCTGTGAAAAACCGCTCCAAAAAAATCAAGGAGTAGTTAAAATTGCGTTTTCCACTTGAATTCCGGGTTGGGCAGGGAATGGGGGAAGTACGGGTGCTCAGAATTTGTGGGCTACCAATCGGGATTTGCAAGTATATCCGGAAGGATACTAGGGGCTCTATGGGACTGTATGCAAATTCTTGGCGGCTGCGGGACACTACTAGCTTGTACTGCACTTAAGGGACTCGCCACACCACCAAGTGATACTGCAGTGCTGGTATGTGTAACACCAGGATGTAGTAGGCCGCTGATGTTCGCCAGTTCACCAATAGGTAGAGTGACACTATTACTGGCACTCTGCTGCATATGTACAACGTATCAAGTGACAGTGATCTACTGACACTGCACTTGCTGGGGAAGAAATGGGGGGTAAGTGTAGGGGCTAAACGCAGGTGCTGGAAGGTGTCGGGGCTGATCCCGCTCATACTGCGTTTTCGGCGACACTATACTAATGTGAACGCTGGTATAGTGCTGATCTGATCACAGATATTGATCCGTTCAGACACTATAGTAGCAATGGGGGTTTATTGTGTATGTGAGCGTGTTCCTGGCAATCAAGGGGTTAAATGTGATTACTGGTGTACTGACGGGCAATCTGACACTATCTGGGAGGGGCACAAAAACTGCGAGAGCGTGAATCACGTATATATATATATATATATATATATACATACACACACACACGTGATTTTGCGCACCCGTGCCGCCCTGAAGCAGTACTTCTTACTATAGGGCGGCGCGAAAGTGGTTAAACATGTCCAGTAAAAAAACAATTTTTAAAAAATCAAATTTAGTCATAAATTTAGCCCAAAATTTATTCTGCTACGTCTTTGGTAGAAAAAAAAAAAAATCTCAATACGTGTAAATTAATTGGTTTACATGAAAGTTATAGCATTTACAAATGGCACTATAGATACTGGAATTTATCTTTTATCTTTTTTTTAAATCGTAATAATGGTGGCAATCAGAGACTTATAGCGGGACTGCGGCCGACATTCTGACACTGGGGGGGAACTGACTTGGTGTCACTGTATCCCCAGTGACACCAATACAGTGATCAGTACTAAAAAAAAAAAAAAAGCACTGACACTGTACTGATGGCACTGAGCAGGAAGGGGTTAACATGAGGGCGAGGTACAAGGCCGGTGACACATCGCGTCGCTGCAGGCCGCCATCTGGCTATAGGCCGGGCGAGAACCTGTTAAAGGCAGAAAGACCCACAAACAAAAAACAACTGAAGAGAGCTACAGTTAGAGCCTGGCAAAGCATCAGAAAGGAGGAAACCCAGTTTTCGGTAATGTCCATGGGTTCCAGACTTTAGGCAGTCATTGCCAGAAAAAGATTTTCAACCAAATATTAAAAATGTACATTTTATTTATGATTAAATTCATTTGTCCAATTACCGTATTTGCCGGCGTATAAGACAACTGGGCGTATAAGACGACCCCCTACTTTTCCTGTTAAAATATAGGGTTTGGGCTATACTCACCGTATAAGACTACCCCTCTTCCAACGCACACCAAAAATTAAAAAACATCAGATTTGATTTCAATATGGTATTCCAATGATGGGGCACGCTTCCTCCCACTGACACCAATGATGGCGCCCCATCGTTGGTGCCAGCGGGGGGAGGAATCGCGCCCCATCGTTGGTGCCAGCGGGGGGAGGAATCGCGCCCCATCGTTGGTGCCAGCGGGGGGAGGAATCGCGCCCCATCGTTGGTGCCAGCGGGGGGAGGAATCGCGCCCCATCGTTGGTGCCAGCGGGGGGAGGAATCGCGCCCCATCGTTGGTGCCAGCGGGGGGAGGAATCGCGCCCCATCGTTGGTGCCAGCGGGGGGAGGAATCGCGCCCCATCGTTGGTGCCAGCGGGGGGAGGAATCGCGCCCCATCGTTGGTGCCAGCGGGGGGAGGAATCGCGCCCCATCGTTGGTGCCAGCGGGGGGAGGAATCGCGCCCCATCGTTGGTGCCAGCGGGGGGAGGAATCGCGCCCCATCGTTGGTGCCAGCGGGGGGAGGAATCGCGCCCCATCGTTGGTGCCAGCGGGGGGAGGAATCGCGCCCCATCGTTGGTATCAGTGACACCAATGATGGGGCACTATTCCTCCCACTGACACCAAATGATACTTGCTGACTCCTGTTCTAGTATGGTACTGCTGCAGCCAGCATATGTGGTTGCAGCAGCACCTCTGCACTGCACACTTATCCTCACTCGATTTTCGCGGGTCCGCTCGGCTCTGCCTCCTCGCCCGTGATTGGCCGTCTGTGTGCCTTTCCTGAGCTACAGTTCTGGCAGCCAATCACCGGTGAGGAGGCGGAGCCGAGTGGCAGGAGTGAGGGAGTGGCCGGAGTGACTGAAGGAGCAGCGCTTCCTGGATGGATCGTCGTGGGAGCCAGGTAAGAGACTGCAGCCCTCTGCCCACCCCTGTACTTGGTGTCCCTTCCGTCGGAAGGGGGGGATGGCGGCAGCACCGCACCGCCCCCTAAAAAGTGCCCCCTGACGTGTATCGGCGTACAAGGCGACCCCCCGACTTTTGAGAAGATTTTCAAGGGTCAAAAAATCGTCTTATACGCCGGAAAATACGGTACATTTGAGCCCCTGAAAATGGAGTGGCTGTGTACAAAAATGGTTGCAGTTCCTAAAATTTGTTCAACCCTTGAATTAAAGCTAAAAGTCTGCACTTCAAATTCATTTGGATAGTTTTGTTTTAATTTATTCTGGTGGCATACAGAGCCAAAAGTATGAAAATTGAGCCTGTGTCCAAAAAAAATATGGACCTAACTGTAGTGGTGCACCTAAATTAAAATTCTGGTGCAGAAACCGATACAGAAAATTTAGAATGCATGTGGCCAAAAACCAAACCAAAATGTCTGCGCATGTGTGGGTGGGGAGGCTCCAAATTTTTGCATTTTTTTTCTACTGTAATGTATATTTTTATTTGTTTTTAACTTATGATTTTATTGCTATCACATAGGGGACAAATAGTCCCCTATGTGACAGCATATAAGTGACAGGTCATCTTTGTAGGGGGGGGGGAAATGGGGGCAGTCTGTGCAAGGAGGGGGCAGGAGAGGAGCAGTGTATACAGTGAGCGAGCAGTGTATACAGAGAGGCTGCCTCGCTGGCTGTCACTATGGCCCGAATTTACTATTGTGCCTAGACACATTTCTGTGGGTTAACGTATACTTTTTAATAGCGACAGTCTACTTTTACACTGCAAAGACATTTACTAAAGAGAAGCGTCAACAAGTAGACTCCAAATTGAATTTACTAACGAGACAAAGCCCAGAAATCAGACTCAAAAAGCAGACTTGCTAAGAAGCATGTCTAACATCATGAAAAATCACTGCAGAGACATGTTCACATTGAAATTTGCTTTGCCAAATATCAGGACTTCACTTTAAACAATATCTGACATTTCAAAAAATGCTTTAAAAAAACAATTTTTTATACATTTTAGAACAAGTTGTCACAGTGAAGAACTAGACTCTTTTGCAGTGTCTATGGCCGGATATAACTGAGCATGTGCAGAACACATTTTAGACGTCTTCTGTGGGTGCTTTCTTTTTAGACCCTGTTCAATAGTAAATCTGTGTGGAATCCACTGACAGATGACACTCAATCGAGTCTACTGTGTTTAACAAACAGCACTAGGGATATCTTTATGTATTTTAATTTGATTTCCTTAGTTCTATTGATTCTATTTTCTTATCCTTTATAATTATTTCTGTAATGATTTTACTTATTTTGAAGGTCTAGATAATATTTATTTTGACAGCTGAATCTAAAAATAAAAGGTCTGCAATAAAAAAAAACAAAAACAAAAAAAAAAAAAACCTGTGTGGGGTCACTCCTCCCATCCATACCAAACCCTTCGGGTCTGGTATGTATATTAAGGGGTAACTCCACGCCGAAATTAAAAAAAAAAAAAACCAGTGTGGGGTTCCCCCAAAAATCCAAACCAGACCCTTATCCGAGCATGCAGCCCGGCAGGTCAGGAAACGGGGGGGGGGGTAGACGAGCGAGCGCCCCCCTCCCCTCCTGAACCATACCAGGCCACATGCCAACATGGGGGGGTGCTTTGGGGCAGGGGGGACCCCAGATCCCAGCCCCCCCCCCCACCTGAATGAGTATGCGGTACATGGTCCCGCTACTAATTCACAAAAAAACAAAGTGTAGTGTAAAAAAACCACAGGACACGGTCTTTGACAAGTCCTTTAATAAAACAAAGTCCCTGAAGTAGATCCAACGTTAATCACAGTGTCAGGCGCCAGTTAACCGAAAAAAGAAAAAAAAAAAACGTTACACTCCTGACGGAGGCTCACCAGCCTTATGCAGTGAGCCAGGGTGATGTGGGGGGGGGGGGTCTGGAGGCCCCCTTGTTAAAGGGGGCATCCAGATTCTGATAAGCCCCCCGCCCGCAGACCCCCCACAACCACCGGCCAGGGTTGTGGGAAAGAGGCCCTTGTCCCCATCAACATGGGGACAAGGTGCTTTGGGGGGGAAGCCCCCCATGCCCCAAAGCACCCCCCCATGTTCAGGGCATGTGGCCTGGAATGGATTGGGGGGGTGCTCGCTCGTCCCCCCCTTTCCTGACCTGCCGGGCTGCATGCTCGGATAAGGGTCTGGTATGAAATTTGGGGGGAAACCCATGCTGTTTTTTTTTTTATTTCGGCGTGGAGTTACCCCTTAATATCCATACCAGACCCGAATGGCTTGGTATGGATGGGAGGGAGGACCCCACGCTTTTTTTTTTAATATTTTTTTTTATTATGGTGCTGGTTTTTAAATGTAACTCTGGCTTTTTTGGTCTTCACTATGGCTCAGAAATTCAGCTGTCACTTCCCCCGGCTCAAAGAGTAAGTTTTGTTTGAGTTTATTTCCTTAACCACTTGAGCTCTAGAGGATTTACCCCCCTTAATGACCAGGCCTCTTTATGCTACTCGGCGCTGCACTAATTCAACTGATAATTGCGCAGTCATGCAATGCTGCACCCAAACAAAATTGACGTCCTTTTTTTCACACAAATAGAGCTTTCTTTCGGTGGTATTTGATCATCTGTGCGCTTTTTATTTTTCACGCTATAAACATAAAAAGGCAAAAATTTTGAAGAAAAACAATATTTTTTACTTTCAGCTATAAAAAATATATAGGAAACTCAAAGTTGGTTATAAATTTAGGCCAAAATGTATTCTGCTACATGTTTTTGGTAAAAAAAATTCCAATGAGCGTATATTGATTGCTTTGTGTGGAAGTTATAGCGTCTACAAACTATGGTAGAAATACTGCAACTTACGCCATTTTTCTGCTATACAGCGCTGCACTAGTTTAACGGACAATTGCGCGGTCATGCAATACGGTACATAAATGAAATTTACATCCTTTTTTTCCGCACAAATTGAGCTTTCTTTTGGTGGTATTTGATCGCCTGTGCAGGTTTTATTTTTTGCGCTATAGAAAAAAAAAAAAGGCTGACAATTTTGAGGAAAAAAAAAAAACAATATTTTGGACTTTTTGCTATAAAACATGTCCAGTAAAAAAAAAAAATGCAAAAATCAAATTTAGTCATAAATTTCTGCCAAAATGCATTCTGCGACATGTCTTTGCTAAAAAAAAAAAATACATGTAAATTAATTGGTTTACGTGAAAGTTATAGCGTTTACAAATGGCGGGAAAGATACTGGGATTTTTAGGGTTTTTTTATACTAATAATGGCGGCGATCAGCGACTTATGGCAGCGACCAGCGACTTATGGCGGGACTGCGGCGGACATTCTGACATTGGAAGGGTACTGACTTGGGGTCACTGACATCCCCAAAAACATTAATACAGTGATCAGTGCAAAAAAAATAAAACTGACTGTACTAATGGCAATGGGGAGGAAGGGGTTAACTTTATTTTGCAGGAAAGGGTTACAGGAGTGAGGGGAGTGTTTTACTAGAGGGCGGGGGTGTGTACTGGGCAGGACAAGGCTGATCGAGAAAGAGAAACTCTTCTTTCTCGATCAGTTCATCCTCTAGCTGACAGGGAAGAGGCAGACAGCACAGCTACTGCAGCTGTGCTGTCTGTCACTGTTTGCCGCCGATCGCCGGAACATAGCCGCTAACGAGTGGCTGTGACCCGGTGACTGACTTCTGCGGCGGCGATCCGCGGGACAAATAGGGCGGCGGCGGCGCGCGCACCTGGCGCGCCCCCTATTTGTTTACAAAACACACATCTTAAAACGTGGTTTTGCCTGCGAGTGCCGCCCTATATGTACAGTGGCTGGGCGGCATGCGGTTAAAGGTAACAAGGTTGACTTTTAGTTAATTAAAATGAAGAAATTGTTCTGTAACTTCGGGGAAAGTGACAGCTAAGCTTGTGAACTATAGTGAAGGACAAAAAAAGGCACTCCATTAGCATTGAAAAACCAGCACCGACATACACTTCGTATTGTGAACCAAATTATTCGAACATTTGTAAACCGACCAAATAATTTTAATGGTTCGGCATTTGTACACCAAATAGGACGTTCCCCGAAGCGCTGGTAAACCAAGGTACCCATGTATTAGTATTGCAATCCTTTGTATTGGGATACATAGAACAAACATACATCGGAATTGGCAACATAGCACATTTGTGTCACATTGGAGATATCTGGCTAGTTACACTGACCTTGCCCAGGGACTTAGGGTTGATTCACAGCACAGAAATACAGGCAGATTGCATTGCAGCTCTGTGGATTAGTGGTTAGCACTGCTGCCTCACAGCTCTAGGGTTGTCGGTTTGAATCCCAACCACGGCAAGAAAGTAGCATGATCTCCGTGTGTGGCTGTCTTCAAATAGATCCCTAGAATGAGGCCTTGTCTGTTGAAACACCTTCAAAGCTGCACCTAATGTGAATGTCATACAATGGGATGAGATAAGGGCCTAGACTACTAATAGATTTGATAATGCTGGTTTACACTCCACACCCTGTTGTGAAGGATTTGTCAAGCAAAGAGCTGAGAGAGAGAAGAGTGAGCAAGAGATATATACTGAAGAGTGAGAGAAAAGGCTTGGGTGGGGCATCCACACATCAAAATTGTTACAAATACTGGCGTGGATCTTTCCCCCAAATGCATAGCAGACCCTTATCCGAGCAGGCACGTACCCCATGCCTTCAAAGATTTATTTCCTTTGTTGATTTACCTGCTTCGTTCACACTATATGCAATTGAAAATTGCGCTTTAAGTTGCCAATTTCACCGTGTTTTCTAGAGATTTTCAAACTAGTTGTGATTTCAATTGTGTTTAGCATTGTAATTTCTATTGGAGTCTATATGTGAAATTGCTACTAAATGGCCCAAAAGTTCGACAAAAACTACCTTTGAAATCGTAAGTTCAACAAACAAATTGCGTATGTTAATACACTCACATTCATTATATCCGATATCAAGTACGATGCCAATTCACAAATCACACCTGAAATTGCACACCCTGGATATGACTTGTCATGCGATTGGCATGGCCAGTAACTTTCCATTTGCATGGCAAATTGCACACAATGTTACTGGGGGCTAACACCACTGTCACATCTAATCCGATGCGGCAATTGCCCAACTTACAGTGAAGTTGCACGAGTTCACAATCCAATTGGATGTGAACAGAGCCTACAGTGGACAATAGGGTGCAACTTGGTCTACGATTTGCAAGTCGCCTGTCATGCCGATTGCATACCAAATCGCAAACAATGTTACTGGGGGCTACCCCGGTCACATTAAAGCAGATTTCTAAGTGGTGTTATTTACACTACAGTCACATCATGTGACTTACAGTGAAGTCACATGATTTCAAAGTCAGGGGACATGCTGATTTAAAGCGCGATTTGCAAGACATCTGACACAGATCTCTCTGCAAAACGCATGAAAAGTAGTGTATTCATTACTTTAGAAATTGTTGCGGCGCTAACCAAGTTTGAACCACACCAATATGAACGCTCTAATAGAAGTCCCATTGAGTGCGCCTTGGCATGTGATTTGCATGACATGCGACTTTCAAATCGTATGCCAAGTCGCACCCTATTGTCTGCTATTAGAGCAGTCACATGGGTGCGTTTTCGACACTGATTTCTATAGTAGTACATGTACTACTTTTGTGGTGATTTGCATAGATATCTGTGTCAGATGTCTTGCAAATCACAAGGAAATCAGCATCTTCACTGTACGTCGCACAACTTCTAAATCGGCTTTGATGTGGCCGGGGTGTAAGGCCTTTTTATGTTTGATTTCCTGAGTGTTTTTCCAATTTATGGGAAATGCCGCATACTAGCAAAAGTGAATTGACATTTTCAGTATTGCATGCGAGATGTTGTCATGTGACTGCCTTAACTCATGCGATAATCTGGAATGAATTGTGCCCATAGGGCCAATAGGGTTCCCTTTCACATTCCTGTTCAATGTTCTATTGTATGCTGCACAGGTACACGTCACTGTGGCTTTCTTTCTGACTCTGATTTGTGGAGCCTGTATACCAAGGGTTAACACAGGTGGGAAGAGGATTCATCAGGTGCAAACACTTTCTCTGACCAAATGAATGACAGTGGTGGGTGTGGCCTACCTTATATATAGAGATGCAGTTGTGACTGATTTTTGCCTGGTATAGGCACATTATTTCTGCAAGTCCTTGTCTGTGGTGGTTTGGGGAGGAAGAGATATTGCGGTGAATTGCCCCAGGCCACACTCACGCTGTGTTTTGATGTGGGCTGTAAATGTTTTGCATGTTCTTGCTTCTAAGGTGTTTGTGTGTTATTGTACAAATGATTGCGTTTATTACCTTTGCATTGTAATCCTAACACATGTCCATTGCTCTGCTCTTCCAAGTTTGCTTTATTTAGACTGAAATGCAGTTTTCAGACAAACATGGTGAGAAATGTATGTGTGGGGGATTTGGGGAGGTGGGAGGTGTTTTTATTTTGGCATGTATATATTTTTATATTGATATTTCGATCTGCAGCTTGCTTTGTGGATAGATAAGCCTAATATGTGATTTATATTAACTGTTTGTTTCCTGCTATAACCTGTGAAAGTACAGTTCATTAGAAGTATAATCTTTTAGATTGTAAGCTCTTATGAGCAGGACCATTCTATTTTGGCAACATCAATCCTGCTTTTTTTTTCCCCCCCCCAAGAAATTGAATGTACCTACTTGTTGCTGTCCAAATAAATGTGGAATGTGTATTTGATCAATAAACATTTGGACATTTTTTTTTTGGGGGGGGGGGAATTTTCATGTTCTAGTTGAATGTAGCACAGTGGCTAAATGGTTAGTACTTCCGCCTGGCAGTACTAGGGTTGTTGGTTCAAATCCCAGCCACAGCACCTCCTGCCTGGAGTTTGCATGTTCTTCCTGTGCCTGTGTGGTTTTCCTCCGGGTACTCCGGTTTCCTCCCACACTCTAAAGACATGCTGGTAGATTAATTGGATCCTGTCAAAATTGGCCCTAGTATATATATGAATGTAAGTTAGGGACCTTTAGATTGTACGTCCCTTAAGGGTTAGGGACTGATGTGAATTTACAACATATGTATGTAAAGCGCTGCGTAAATTGACAGCGCTATATAAGTACCATAAATAAATGTACTAGCACCCCTTACCACTTATTTTTGCTAGCTATATAATATGCCCAAACCTTCCGTGTTAGAGCGCACATATACAAGTACATAACTAACAAACCAAAAGCCCCCTATGGAACCATAGGGCCATGTTATGTACCAATGAATAGGTTGTGTTCAATGTCCATCTAGCTATTTCTCTACAATCCTCTTAACAGTAATAAATCGGGCCCCCAATTTATGTTGACTTTGGGCCTTTACCAGCAAATATATATTCGCCAATGACATATACACAGTAAAGCTGCAAGCATACAGTCACCAATGCCAAATCAACAATAGAACTGCAAACATATATTTGCGAATGTCATATACACAATGGAGCCGCATGTAAAATTGCTATGGTGCACAAATAAATGCCACCATGGCTGTTGGAGGAAGCGCTAGAGCAGCTGTCATACCGGAAATACGTTATGACGTTTGCGGAAGGACATTTGCACACACCCGGAAGTGGGGAGTGTGAGTGGATGGAAGTGTAGTTAGGAGAGTTTAGTGGTAATTTGCAAGTCTATTTTTTAGTTTTGTGAATTGTTCTTTTGTGGAATTCCAGACCACATCTGGACATGGCGAGATCGCCGTTCTCCACCGGGGAGCTGATCCTCATTTGCTGGGGAAACATTGCTAATAATTGTATTTTCAGTTGAAAACATGTCCAATTCCTAAATCCATTGAGGTACATAGCAGAGGTTCAAGGTTCTTCCTAACTATACAGGTGGCACAGACACAAGCATACACCCAGGGCCACTGTTCGATATCATGGGGCCCCGTACAGCATACCTGACAGCCCCCCACCGCCAGAGAAAATATCCAAATTATATTTATGGTAAAAATACACTAAAAACATTATTAAATGGACATAATCCCAACCAAATTCCTGTGAAATCTAAATACTAAAACTGTACTGAGTTCATAAATAAAGCTGTGTGTGTAATTGAGGTGTAATTGAGGTCTTGGGGCTCATTCACATGGGTGCTGTGGCCTGTAGAGTGGGAAACAGTGGTTTGTTTTTGTGGCTATCGATGTTTGCAGGTAACCTATGTTACACAATAGAAGTGCTGCAGGTCATAATTTGACAAGCATATGGGTGCAGGTGTACAGCTCTGAACACAGACAGTGAGCATTCAGGGCCACTTCCCCACGCCTACACCTGCACCCATATGCTTGTCAAATTATGACCTGCAGCATTTCTATTGTGTCACATATTAAAACCTGTGTTCATACAGCTGCTGTGTCCCCATAGTGTAACAGGTGTCTCCAGCCACATGAACAACCCCTCATTCATGCTGTACAGGCCAGAGGACTTATGTGAATGGGGAATTTTTTACTTTTTTTTTTCCTCAGCTCATTAATTTCAATGGGCTACCCAACGTCTGGGAACATGCAAAAATACTGCAGGCATATTATTTTAAAAGTGTGTTACACCTAACTGCACAGTAGTGTGGTGCCATGCGTTTTGGTGGCTGTGAATGCCTCTGTGTTTACTAGACATGTTGAGGTGCAATTAAGTTTTCACCATGGTACCTGCTCACATCTGCAAAGGGCATTGCATTTCTTTAATGTGCTGGAAAAAAACATGCGTTTCTGCACCACAAATGATGTGAACAAGTCCTAAGGGCCAGTTCACACTATAGAAACACAGTCTAGATGTGTTCCAGATGTTTTTGCATGCACTTTTTTGATGCATGTTTAGCGTGTTCCACTGCATTTTTATGCATTCCAGTTAATTTTTTTCCCCTCTCTTTTTCTTAAATTTAATTAGGGACATGTGCGTTCCAGTACAGTTCTATGCATAAACAATGCAGCCTGTTTGACTTTTTTGGCAGCACCTGCAACGCACTGGAAATGCAAGCGCTGATGTGAACTATGACATTGACAACCATACTACTGTTCTTTCTGTGCGTTTGGATGCAAAAAAAAGCAACTGAAAACACATGTAGTGTGAACTGGCCCTAAAGGTTATTATAGGTCAGGAAACGGGACTGACCAGGAATTGTGAATTCAATCAGATTAGTGGTGAGATACAATCAGGAATCGTATAATAATGCGATATCTGAGCTGGAGGCGATAGGAAATGAGACACATTAACTTGATCAGTAAATAGTTAAATAAAAAGAGTGGGGTGGGGATACATAGATTGGCAGATGGAACAGGTGATGGTGGGGGAGGGGGTCAAGTTGTATAAGGAGAGAGGTTTAAGCGCTCGTTCACACTTGATTTTATTTCTAACTCTTGCCAAATGCCCCTATAGTGTTTGACAGGTGTTTGGGAAGCGTTTTTAATGCTCCTCAAATGCTCCCGAAATGCCCTATGTGCAGTTTTGAGGCATGTGATAAGCATTTACCAAGCGTTAAAACTGCACCACAAATGCCTGTAATGAAGTTAAATGGTATTAACGCTCCGAAAATGCCTTGCAACCACACCCGCAAATGTCTGCCAGGCATTTGAGGAGTGGCACCATAGACTTGAATGGGAAGCTTCAACTCCTCCTGACTCCACACAAGGTGCCATTTTTGCCATGACTCATTGCCAACGCTTCAGTGTGAACAGCGCTGTGTGCTGCCATGTGCAGAATTTTCATAGGCATTTGAGAAGCGTAAAAAACACTTCCCAAAGCCTGTCTGACGCCTGCTGCAAAGCTAGTGTGAACGTAGCCTTAGAGAAGATAAAAGTTGTAATGAAATATAAACAGAAGGAAAACTGAAAGTTTCAAACTTGTCAGAAGAACAGGACGTGGACGATTTTGACTATCGTCTGATTTTCCCGGCAATCATGGGCAAATCGGCCGATCATTTTACCGATAAAAAAATGCGCATGAGCCGTGTCCTGCAAGAAGAAGAAAAAGAAGAATTCCAGTCCGCTATTATATTTTACATGAAAAGTCTTGCGGTTGCAACAATGTATCTATTTGAATCCGAAAAAAACCATCTGTATCCGAAATGGATACAAATGGATACATTGTTGCAACCACAAGACTTTTCATGTAAAATATAATAGCGGAGCTCTCTGCAAGGAACAGAAGTAAAAGTGCTGGCCATAGAAGGGACGAAAATCGGCCAATTTTTTTATTGAACGATTGATTTTTTTGTTCGTTTGACCCATCTAAGACCAGAAGCTCAGACATATACTAGGCCCAATTAACCTAACAGCATGTCTTTGGAGTGTTGGCAGAAACACACCCGCGCAGAGAAAGCATGCAAACTGGGATGCAGACAGGTGCAGTCATGATTGGGATTAGAACCCATGACCCAAGTGCTGCAAGTTCTGAGTTCTAACCACTAAGCCACTGAGGGAGACAGAGTTTGAGCTGCAATGTAGAATAGTTACATTGTTTAAAAAATAATGATAAAGCGTGCGCTGGTAAAATTATATATACTACTAAAATGGTATTACACAAGATAAATATAAATCTAGGTATAGATACAAAGGTAGCAGCTAGCACTCAGGGTAATGGCAACAGTCCCAGAATAGAAATATGTTACAGTAATAGTGTAGCGCTATAAATGCATGTTATCAATCATAAACGCATGTAAAATAAAAAAAAGTGCAAATAAGTGCAATAATTATGTAAACTGGTAAATGGTGCTAAAAAAGTTCATATAATCATTCCTGAATAATGGAATGTCCTTTGTGTCAGAGTACCAACTCAGAGAGTGCCTATGAATGGCACGTGTGGTACTTATTTGCACGTTTTTGATTTTATATGTGTTTATGATTGATAACATGCATTTATAGCCCTGCACCATTACTTTTACATAGAATAGTTACATGATTAAAGAGAAGGAAGATATATCATTATATTGGGAAAATAGAACTAGACATTCCCAATTATTTGAGATATAAGTGTGAAAATGTTTGACATTTGAAAATAGAATGTATGACATTCATTAGGAAATGCATTAGTTGTCTGATCATTTTGGAGAAACAGCAACCAAAAAAAAAAATATATAGGTGTACTTTTACTTTAAATTATAGGTATTCTCATATGCAAACAGAAAAACACCAACAAAGCCTGTGGTTGTGCGCCACCTAACGAACATATTTGCACCTAAAAATGTGCCAGACACGATTCCACATTTACTAACAGGAAAGAGTCTACAAGTAGACGCTTTTCAATGAGTTTGCTAGACACCTTTCAGAAGACTGACAGGTCTTAATTGATTGAATTGAGCCTGCCTGAATGTTCAGCATCTGCTGGTAGACTCAATTCTTAGTAAATCAGGGCCTATATCATTGCCGGTTTTTAAATGTAATTACCAGCTTTTTTTTTTCTTCACTATAGCTGAGAATGAGCTGTCACTTTCCACAGACCTAAAGGAAACTAAGAGGCGGGGTCACTGGGTAAAGTCACTGGATGATCCCGCCCCATTAGTTTTCTTTAGCTCCTGGGAAAGGAGACAGCTCATTCTCTGAGCTATAGTGCCGGAAAAAAAAAAAAGCCGGTAAGTACATTTAAAAACCGGCACTGACATACAGGCAGCCAGTCACTGTATACACTGCTCCTCTCATGCCTTTCTCCGCCACCTCTCCACTGACCCCCCTCACATCCGCAGTACACACAGTCCCCTATATCAGCTAAATATATCCTATCAGCAAAATGCTGATAGGGCTAATTTCAGCCGATATGTTTCAGGTACCGCCCCTTGATGACGTCATGGTGACGAAACGCATTGGGCGTGGCCTACTCGATGCTGATGTCAGGACGTTTTGTTCCTATTGTGTGTCGGAGGTGATCCGCGGTGAGCGGAGATCCTCGTTCCTCAGTTGCTGTGTATCGCTGTTTAAGCTGGTGTCTGTCTGGACACCTTCCTTGTGAGTGTATTGGAGATTCTATTAAATATATACTTTTTATGAAAACGTATTGCACCATTATATTTCTTTTTGTCCCTGAGTGCACCCTATATATCATGGAAAGATGGAGTTGAAAGGAGAGATATAATATAAGACCTTTGGCTGCAGAGTATTGCTTCTGATAGAGATATGTTGTTCCTTATGCCGACTGCCATTATTGATCATCAGGATTTGATTATTTACTTCATCTAATATTTGGAAATCATTGCCTTCATCGCTCCCAGAGCACAAGCGCTGGTGCTGGTCTATAATCTGATCAGCATTTAGCTCTGGTGAGTTTATTTAATTAATTTGGTGGTGGATTACTCACAGTGCACAATGGAATTTTAAATTGATTTTTTTGGACTTTCACAGTTTAATATGGACACTTAATTATTTGGTGTTGAATATTTTTAGCGCATGCCTATATGATATATTGTTTAAATTTGCCAAAATTTATTATTTATATGTTTGGTGGGGTGTTGCTGCTTTATACACAAGTTTTTTTATATTTATCATATTTTTCTTTGTCACATATAGATTGGCGCTTTTTTCTATTTTTTGTTGTGCATATGTTTCAGCGGCCAACATTTTGGTGCATCCCTACCTAACTGTATATCATTTCGATAAATCAGATAGGCAAAAGGTATCTCTTTGGTTTGTGGCCCTTCATGTTCAGGCTTTCCACACCCATTTTGTGATATCTTGAGATAAGATTCTCATGTTGCTGTTGCTCACCAAAGCATTCCTTTTTATCACAAATGGATTTGGGACCTCGTAATGTTCAAAACTCAATCCTTGGTTTATCAGAGTGATACTCCCTTATGGTATAACAAAAGACTACACAAATTATTGTAGATCCCTGATCCGCAGGTGTGGATCTCCAAAGGCATTATATGTTATCTCATGTATTTAGGGGTGGATCACTTAAAATATTTGATCAATTTAAAGCTGAATTTAATTTACCAAAATTACATGTTTCAATATCTCCAACTTTGGCATGCCCTTCAAACTCAATCTCCTGGCCTTGTCCCTGCTGGAGACACTAGAAATGATTTATGGCAATGAACCTCATAAACAGATCTCTACCTATTATGATATATTGCTTTCCCCAGCTGCATGTCAATTAGTATAACCACTTAAGTCACATTGGGAAGAAGATACTGTTGTTATCGAGGATGAGGGCTGGGGCAAAATACTGGAGGCCTGTAAACAGGTATCCCCCAAAGGTATTGGACCGCCTTACGCAATTTACATTATTCACAGGACACACCTCACTCTGATACGCTTAGCCAAATTCTGGCCGTCTCATAGTGCCCTAAATGTCTTACTGCTCCAAGCACATTTAGTCACTTCATCTAGTAATGTCCTCGGATTCAGGGCTTTTGGAAACAAAGTTGTTCAATTTCTTCATGACCACATGCAACTAGACCCCCAGGCAATGCCTTTTGGGCTTTTTTTTCCAGAATCTGATATGAACAAACATTCTATAACATTTCTACATGAAGCTTTGTTTGCAGCCAGGAAGTTGATAGCTAGAGGTTGATTGCAGGCTGTGCCTCCCACTATACAAGCTTGAATGTCTTAAATTAATAGTACTTTACCCTATAAGAAAGTTATCTATATTAACCGCTTCCCAACCGCCCTATAGCAGAACTACTTCCACAGGGCAGCAGGGCTGCCAAACTCACGTATATATACACACACACGCGATTTTGCATTGCCGGTGCACACCACCCCACCCGCGTTGCCACTGGCGGCTACAGATGTCGATCACTGGGTCCAGACTGGAGATTACCAGGCGATCGCAGAGTATCACTGATGGGAGAGACCAGTGTGTAAACAACACAGGTCTCTCAGCAGAGAAATGCACAGCAGAGAAATACCCAGCAGTATGTTTCCCTAGTAAAGAACACACGGCGCATTTATTAAAAAAGTTAAAAAAAAAAAAACACAGCACATCAGTTAACCATTAGCCGCCCAGCCAATGGCCATTTGGCGGCTTCAAAATTGCTTCGGCATTCCGGGTGCACGCCATTTGGCATGCTCCCGCACATGCGCAGTTTGCGCTAATACAGAGCCGCGCAGCGGCGCGATCTGTCACAGGCCGTGTACCTCGGACACGGCCGATGACAGATCTGAGTACCGGCCCCCTTTGCTGGTACCATGTGACGTCACATGACAGTTGTATACAATGGATGGCTTCATTCATGCCATCCATTGTATACTAGTGCCTAGCTGTGAATGGTCACAGCTAATCACATGCACATGTCATGTGATTAGCTGTGACCAAATCACAGCTAAGCACAAAAAAAAAAAAAAAAAAACAAACACCTGAATGAATCGATTTCATTCAGGTAAATGCTTGCTTATAGCAAAGTAATAATTTGCTATAAGCAAATTGTGTAAAAAAAAAAAAAATACTGATCACTTCCCCAAAGTAGTACAATGTTACTATCTATTGTACTACTTTGGTCATAGTAAAATATGAAAAAAAAAATCTTAAAAAATAAATATATATATATATATTTTTTTTTTTTTCATACTGTCACCAGTCAGTGTCCCTGATCACTGCCATGCCAGTTATATGATGACGCTGTACTGCACTGGTGACAGTATGTAAAAAAAAAAGTGAAAATTTTTTTTACATTTTTTCATTTTCCGAAAAATGACAAAAAAAAAAAAAAACTTCAAAAAACTCGCCATGCCTCTTATGTAGTACGTCGGACTGTCTACTCTGCAAAAAGGGGTCATTTGGGGATATCTGTACTATTCTGACATTCTTGGACCTCAAGAAATTAGATTGGCTGTCAGTACTTCAGGACTGATCAATATTCAGATATATACCATAGTTTGTGAACCCTATAACTTTCCTACAAACTAAATAATACATCCTTTTTTTCAAAATTTTTGGACCTTTTTTTGTTAATTTAGCAAAAAATAAAAACCCCAGCGGTGATTAAATACCACCAAAAGAAAGCTCTAGTTGTGTGAATAAAATGATAAAATTTTAGTTTGGGTACAATGTTGTATGACCGCGCAATTGTCATTCAAAGTGTGAGAGCGCTTAAATGTGAAAAATGGCCTGGGCAGGAAGGTGTAAAATTGCACGGTATTGAAATGGTTAACCTTTTGATCACCCCAAATGTTAGCCCTTTCCTGCCCAGTGTCATTAGTACAGTATCAGTGCTTTTTATTAGCACTGATCACTGTACTGGTGTCATTGGGATGTCAGTGGCAGTTATTTCCCCACCAGTGTAAGAATGTCCGCCGCAGTCCAGCTATAAGTTGCTGATCGCCATTACTAGTATAGAAAAAAAAATATATCAAATCCATATACCGCCATAGGTAGACGGTAGAAGTTAAACGTAAACCAATTAATTTACATGTATTGGAATTATTTTTTTTTTAGCAAAGACCTGTAGCAGAATACATTTTGGTCTAAATTTATGAAGAAACTAGATTTTTTTTTTAATTTTTTACTGGATATGTTTTATAGCAAAAAGTTAAAAATACAGGAGTTTTTTTTCAAAATTATCAGTGTTTTTTTTGTTTATAGCGCAAAAAATAAAAAATTGCAGAGGTGATCAAATACCACTGAAAGAAAGGTATAATAGTTGTGGGGAAAAAAAGGACATAAAATCATTTGGGTGCAGCAGTGCATGACCACGCAATTGTCAGCCAAAGTAACTCAGCGCCGTATCGCAAAAAATGGCTTGGTCAGGAAGGAGGGTAAATCCCCTGGAGGGCAAATCCCCAGGAGGGCAAGTGGTTAACAGAGGCTGCCCAAACAATTATAAGAGCTGAGATAGGTTGTACACATAGTTTTGCTACCTGTGTTATACAATTTCCTGCAAAGGTATTTATGTTAATCTTGTTATTGCTATCCTCTCATGTGCAAGGTCTCAGGGATTTGTGTAATATGCACATTGTGTTGCTGTGTACTGTATCTTAGTTATTGTTATCGGTCTATTCTACTTTATGTACTTACTGTAACTGTGACAGGAGCTACCATGCTTTGTTTGAGCCTTTTATTTTTACTGTTTTTTGTACAATTTTTTGTATTAGTTTACAATGCCTTGAAAAAGTTCATGAGAGGAGCAGAGAGGTCGGTTTGGGTGATATTTGGAGACAAGATAGGTGATGTAGCTTGGGGCAAAGTTGTGAGTAGCTTCGTATGTTGTTTAGTATTTTAAATTTAACTCAGTGGGTAATCGGAAGCCAGCAGAGGGATTGGTAGAGACAGGTGGCAGACAGGGGCGGACTGACAACTCATGGGGCCCCCGGGCAATAGGGGATCATGGGGCCCGTGTTCTTGCCCAAACTCAAAGAAGCCTATGAAAAAGGTACCAGGGGCATCTCATGGGGCCCCCACTGACCACGGGCCCTCAGGCAGTGCCCAAGTTTCCAAATGGTCAGTCCGCCCCTGGTGGCGGATAATACGCAGGTGGCAAGGTAGATGATTCTGGCAGCAGCATTTATGATAGACTGAAGAAGGGATAGCCTACGGAGATGTAAGGACTATGAGAAGGGACTTGCAATAGTGAAGGTGAGAGATAACAAAGGAGTGAATAAGTAGCTTGGTGGGTTCATTAGTTAAACAGGGGCAAATTTTTTAGATTTTACAAAGGTGAAATCTAGTAGGTTTTGACAGCAATTGGATTTGGGGCCAAAAGAATAGGTCAGTGTCCAGGAATACACCTAGTCCCCTGGTTTGAGAGGAGGGACTGATAGTTGTATTACTGATCTTCATGGAAGTCATGGAGGAGGGCATAACCGGGGAGTTATCAGCTTGGTTTTAGAGAGATTTAGTTAAAGGAAGTGGTGCAACATCCATGCCGATATGACATTTAGTAAGCTGGTAATGCAAGAGGAGACTGAAGGAGTTAGGTGAGGAGTAGAGAAATAGATTTGGGTGTCATCAGTATAGAGATGGTAGTGGAAATTGTGAGGTTATCAGGTGACCAAGAGAGGAGGTGTAGATAGAGAAGAAAAGGGGTCCAAGAACAGAGCCTTGGAGGAGCCCTAAAGAAAGAGGAAGTGGAGAGGAGGAGACAGAGTTATAGGTAACACTGAAGGAGCACTGTGATAGGAGGAGAAACAGAATAGAGCAGAATCTTGGAAATCAAGGCAGTAGAATTTATGGAGGAGTGGGTGGTCAACAGTATCAAAGGCTGCAGAGAGGTCTAGTAGTAAGAGTATGGAGTAGTGGACATTGGTTTTAGCAGTTAATAAATCATTGGGGAGTTTCAGTAAGACAGTTTCTGTGGAGTGCTGCAAGCAAAAGCTCGACTGTAAGGGGTCAAGCAGGTTGTTTACCGAGAGGTAGGAGCTAAGACGGTTGTAGAGGTTGGTCGAGTCCAGTGAGGGCTTTTTAGGTATGGGATTGAACTGTGCATGCTTTAGGGGGGAGGGAAAGGTGCCAGTAGATAGGGAGAGATTGACAATGTGAGTGAGAGAGCATAGGATAGAAGAAGAGGGTGAATGTAGTAGTTGCCAGGCAACAGGATCCAGAAGACAGTTGGTTAGGTGGGCATCTAAGAAAAGTTCGGTAACCTCTTCAGTAGTTACCAGTTCAAAAGAAGAAAGTGTTGACTGTGCTCTTAGACAAGGTATGTTAAAGCAGTAGTAAACTGCTCAAAAAAAAAAAAAAAAAAAAAAAATCTAAAAAAAAAAAATCTTTTCCCTGCAGGTTAAAAGCATAATGAGCTAGCATCACACATTAGCACATTGTGAAAGACTTACCTGAAAATGAAGCCCTCCAGCAGAGCGATGTCACGCCTCCCCAAGGCTTCCATCTTTATCTGGTCTTCCTTCTGGGTTGGCAAGCTGCAACCATCTGATTTCAAAGTGACAGTTGCCGGCAAAAACAACCCCCTGAACCAAAAGCCCCTTCATGCTGCCCTGGACAGCTGCTGCACACTAATCCGCAGCAATTTAGTGTGTAGCAGCAGTTCATTCCAGGTGTACTGAGCCAGTAGTAGAGGGTGGTATGATGCACATTTCAGCACATCACACAGTTTAATTTTTTTTGTACCAACTTTATCTGAAGTGAACAAAGCTAACATTTAATTTATGACACTGTACTGCAGCGTGGCATTGTACCACTGTACAGTGAAATGCAAACCTGTCCTGTGCGCTCAATAAAATGCAGCCTGTCTGCATTTTGTTGCAGCTCATTGCACCAGTTGCAGTGTGAATAAGATACATAGAAAACAATTGTTTTCTGTGTGTTCTAGTGGTGATCTGCATTCATCCAGTGCTGTAAAACAAAGGCCTAAAAAAAAGGTTAAGTTAGCCTTTAACCACTTTAATAATAGGCACTTTCTCAGCCCAGCCCAATTTTCAGCATTGAGCACTGTCACACTTTGAATGACAATTGCGCAGTCATGCAACACGGTACCCATTAGAAATTTGTATCATTTTTCACAAATAGAGCTTTATTTTAGTGGTATTTAAAGTGGTTGTAAAGGCTCAAGGTTTTTACCTCATGCATTCTAAGTGCAGCAACCCCCCCCCCCCAATACTTACCTGAGCCCCATCGTGGTCTAGTGATGTGCTCTCCGGGGACACTCCCTCCTCATTGACTATTGTGCGCTGATGGAACTGCATTGATGGGCTCAGATGAGGCAGCATTGATAAGCTGCACTGATGAGGAGGCAGTGATGAGGCTGCACTGATTGACACTGATGGGGATGCACTGATAATTAGGGCACTAATGGTCAGTGCCCAAATTATCAGTGTAAACAATGCACTGTCAGACTGGTCGGTTATCAGCTCAGTATGTGAGGAAAGAAAATGCAGATAACTTGCAAGTCTATGATCAGCTGTGATTGGACACAGCTGATCACATGATAAAGGACCACTCTGATTGGCCCTTTACTACAATCTGTGATCAGATGTGTTCAAAGGACACAGATAGTGCTTGATGTGCACCCCAGAGGAGGCATGCACATGAGAGGATGTCAATGGACATCCTCTCAAAACCGGAGAGCAGCGCTGTAGCCATCTTTCAACTATAATACAGTCAGCAACTGGTTAAAGCTAAGCTCCAGGTATGATCTTTATTGCATACTTAGACCAATGTAAGTATGCATATCATATACCTGTAGGACTACTATGGAAGCAGAGAATCACTGTAGTAGTCAGTGCTAATACAGCGCTAACCGCGATCTTCCAGGTCCTGTAGCAAGCAACTTCTCCACTGAACACCCGACCACAGGGGGTTGCTTGCCCAGCACTGCCGCCATTCACAGAGCATAGTTACTTATTTAACCTGGTTGAAAAAAAGACAAGTGAATCCAGTTCAATCCACACAGGGGGAAACAAAAAAAAAAAAAACAAAAAAAAAACAAAAAGGTGCCTTGTATATTTTTTCAATGACCATAAGCTGTTCTCTGCTTGGACAAAATAAAGAGGAGGGGCAGCGACAATGTCAAACTTTCCACCTCATCCAATCAGAGAATGGCTGTATTCACTGCTAGCAAAAAAAAAAAAAAAAGTGTATATGAATGCAAGCAGTGCCAAACGAGCAACCCCTCGTGGTAAGTGGGAAAAGGGGAAGCTGCTCAGCAAAGGAGTTTGAGGCGCTCACGGTAGTGGTACCAACTACTACTAGTTTCCCCAGTGGCCCATCAGGTATGAGATATGCATACTTACATTGTACCAAGCTGGACCAATATAAACAGGCAATAAAGCTCATACCTGGACTTTCTGGAGATTTGATCTGATGATGGCTGGAAAAAGCAGGATTTTTATGGCAGAAGAGACCCTCCGGCGTGTCAGCAGTAATGTACACTGAGCTGTACATTACGGTACCTGCTCTGTGCCTTCAGAATGCACAGGAGTGATATCAAAGTGGCTGTATGGAGTGAACCCGGAGGAAAGAGCGGGAGAAATGCAAGCACTCCCACACTGACAGCACAGTGCAGAAGGGCTTCCTTTGACAGCTAAGTCTGTCATAATGTGCTAGTATGCAGTGCACACTAGCAAACAAAGCTGCAGGGAACCAGATAAAAAGAAAAAAAAATACACAACACCACACAGAAGTTTACTAAGGCTTTAACTAAAAGAAGAGCCACCTTGACAAGCTCACCTGAGAGCTTCAGACAGAGTTTCTAGCAGCCTGGACAAAGGCACCTCTGCTTTGCTGTAACATGGATATTTCCCTGGTCTGTAGGATAAAGCTGCTGTTCCACTGCTCTTTGTAAAAATGCATGTGTTTTTGGCACATTTCCCTTGAATTTTCTGGTTTGTTTGATATCAGCATGCACCTGTGAAATATGGACATGCGACTCAAAAAACACACCAAAAACGCAATGTTTAATGCATTTTGTATTCATTTCAATGGGAAGGAGGGTTTTTGGTGCGATTTTTTTTTTTTTAACATGCACCGAAAAATGCAGGACTTTTAACCATCTGCCCTCCAGAGGATTTACCCCCTTCCGGACCAGGCCAGTTTTTGCAATATGGTGCTCCATTATTTTAACTGACAATTGCGTGGTCACACAACGCTGCACCCAAATTAAATTTACGTCTTTTTCTTCCCCACAAATGGAGCTTTCTTTCAGTGGTATTTGATCGCCTGTGCGTTATTTTATGCGCTATAAACAAAAATACCGACAAGTTTGAAAAAAAAAACTATATTTTTTTACTTTTTGCATGTCCAGTAAAAAATAAAAAAAATCTAATTTTGTCATAAATTTAGGCCAAAATGTATTCTGCTACATGTCTTTGCTGAAAAAAACCCAATGCGTGTAAATTAATTGGTTTACTTGAAAGTTATAGCGTTTACAAACGGCAGTATATATACTGGAATTAATTTTTTTTCTTTTACTAGTAATGGCCGCGATCAGCGACTTATAGCGGGACTGCGGCGGGCATTCTGACACTGGGGGGAACTGAGTTGGTGTCACCGACATCCCCAGTGACACCAGTACAGTGATCACTGCTAATAAAAAGCACTGACACTGTACTAATGGCACTGGGCAGGAAGGGGTTAACATGTGAGGTGATCAAAGGGTTAACTGTGTGCGGTGTGTGTGCTTTACACTGTAAGCACACAGCTTTGTATGGCTCTGCTATACAGAGCTATACAAAGCAGTGTGCAGGAGCTGACAGGGGAGAAATCTGTCTTGTTTATACACAGGTCTGTCCCGTCAGTGATACTCAGAGATTGCCGGGTGCCAATGTGGAATTACCAGCTGGACCTGTTGATTGACAGCCAAAATTGCGAGTAATGGTGCGGGTAGCACATGTGCATGATTTTTAAGCACCCGTCCCGCCCTGTAGCAGTATTTCTGCTATAGAAATACTGCTACAGGGTTGCGCGGAAGCAGTTAAAGTAGTAGTAAAGTCAGTAAGTGAAAACAAAACGCAAACAGGCAGGGTTCTTAAAACAGAAGAGAACTTAGAGGTCTCTTATGTCATAAATGCCCCCCTTGCCTGTCTGTGGGTATTGTACTCTGAGCTGCGCATGCACAGCGCAGACCACATTTACGGGCAGCTCTTGTGTGCCATGGTGATGCGACTCCCTCGGCCTACACAAACAGCCAAAGACATGAAACCCGGAAGGATGAGCAGGTAAAGCTGGAAGTCGACAAGGAATCGCTGGAGGGCTCCGCCTGAAGGCAAGTCTGTAATAATGTACTAGTAGGGAGTGTATATTAGCAAATTATGACTTAAACCTGCGAGAGCCCATTTTTGTACATTAGTATAAGGACTTTACTATCGCTTTAAAAATGCAACAGACCGCTGTGAAGACTCTTAGGATTTAAAGGAATGTTTTGTTTTTTTTTACTTCCACTTTTTAACTGAAAAACTGGACAGTATGAAATGGTCCTAAGTCACAGAAGGGATCAGGAAGGCTCAGAAGAGCAGAGAAGGGACCTGGTGCCACAGCTGTACCGCTATCACACACTTACTTGAGTCTGTCTAGGGAATGGACACTAGATCCGGAGCGGCCAGAGCCGCTCACCCAGCTTCTGGACCTCCCGAACATTGCTGGCCGACTCAATTCATCCTCCTAAACTGCGAGCGAAGACACTGAACGCGCCCACAGCTACCATCTGCCGGGGAAGCACTATGAACACTTAAGAAGCGCAATGACTCCGGGACAGCTGGGAAGTGTAGTTGAGCGCCGACTCACATTGCTGTGAACCGCACTGACTGGAACTACGTATCCCGGCATGCATATAGACCTGAAATATGACGTATGCAGTACCATTGCGATAGCCAAAGGTCAGACAGTGAGAACTTCCTTCTGAGCTCGACAATTAGTGTAGGTCTGCTATAGAGTCTGGTCAGGAGGATGTCATATATTCAGGAATCGACATTGGTGGCCATAGACATAATATGATGATAGATGGCGGCTGGTTACTTTTTACAGGATTTATGCAAAGGGATGTTATACATTTTGTGTGTGTTTATGTTCTATGAAATCAGTTATTATTATTTAGGATTTATATAGCACCAACAGTTTCTCAGTGTTTTATAATGTAACGGGAGACAATACAGTTCAAGAGGGTTAGGAGGGCCTGATCCTTGGAACTTACAATCTAAGAGGGAGCAGCTAGTGGTACAAAAGGTAGTAACTGTGGGGGTTAGACTGGTAGGAGGAGTAGATGATTCCATTATTAGCTGAGGGCAGGCTAGTCTTCCCTCAAGAGATAGGTTTTCAGAGATCGCCTAAAAGTGAGCAGAGTAGGCAATAGTCTGATAAATTGGGGTAGAGAGTTCCAGAGGATGGGGGAAGCTCTGGAGATGAGTATGGGAGGAGGATATGAGCTAGAGAGCAGGAGGTCGTGTGAGGAACGGAGAGTACAGTTTGGGTGATATTTGGAGACAAGTTTGTTGATGTAACTTGGGGCAGAGTTATAAATGGCTTTATATGGTATTGTTAATGTTTTGAATTTTATTCGTTGGGCAATGGGAAGCCAGTGGAGGGATTGGCAGAGAGGGGTGGCAGATACGGAACGGTTAGTAAGGTGGATGAGTCTGGCAGCAGCATTCATGATAGACTGAAGAGGGGATAGCCTGCAATGAGATAGGCCAATGAGGAGGGAGTTACAATAGTCAAGGCGAGAGATAATAAGGGAGTGAATAAGTTACGTAGTGGTTTCCGAGGTTAAAAATAGGAGTATCTTGGAGATGTTGCAGAGGTGAAGTCTACATGATTTGGACAGCGATTGGATTTGGGGGTGAAAGGACAGATGGGAGTCTAAGATTACACCTAGTACCCTTTCATGAGGGGAGGGACTGATGGTTGTATTATTGGTCTTGATGGAGAACTCAGGGGAGGGGGCACGGGCTGGAGGGAATACTAAGAGCTCAGTTTTGGAAAGATTGAGTTTGAGGAAGTGGAGTGACATCCATGCTGATAGGTTAGTAATGCGAGAGGAGACTGAAGGGGTGAGGTGAGGAGTAGAAAGACAGATTTGTGTGTCAATAGCATAGAGATGGTACTTAAAGCCATGGGAGTTTATCAAGTGACCAAGGGAGGAGGTGTAGATGGAGAAGGGGTCCAAGGACAGAACCTTGAGGGACCCTTACAGAAAGAGGGAGTGGAGAGGAGGAGCCAGAGTTATAGATAACACTGAAGGAGCACTGTGATAGGTAGGAGGAGAACCAGGAGAGAGCAGAGGCCAAGAGAGTGGAGTTTTGTGAGGAGGAGGGGATGGTCAACTGTATCAAAAGCCGCAGAGAGGTCAAGTAGTAAGAGTATGGAGTAGTGGCCATTAGTTTCAGCAGTTAGTAGATCATTAGTGAGTTTTAGTAGGGCAGTTTCAGTGGAGTGGAGTGAGCGAAAGCCAGACTGTGAAGGGTCAAGAAGGTTGTCAGTGAGGTAGGAGCTCAGGGGATTGTAGACTAAGCGTTCTAAGAGTTTGGAGGTTAACGGGAGCAGGGAGATGGGTCTTAAGTTGTTCAGGTTGGTGGGGTCCAGGGAGGGCTTTTTAAGTTTGGGAGTGATGTGTGCATGCTTTAGAGGGGAGGGGAAGTCCCCGTTATAGAGGGAGAGATTGACGATATGAGTGAGGGAGCATAGGATAGATGAAGAGGGTGACCATAGTAGTTGTGAGGGGACAGGATCCAGGGGGCAGGTAGCGAGAAGGGCTTCTGAGAAAACCTTAGTGACCTCTTCAGTAGTAGCAAGGTCAAGAGAGGAAAGTGTTAAGTGAAGCACAATTGAACTCCTTGGAAGTGGAAATTTTCCAGGAAGAAATAAAAGCAGCATTAAGAAGTACATGGGGTGGAAAAAGCCCAGGACCGGATAGTTACACAGTTAAGTACTATAAAAAATATAGTGAACTATTGTTACCTAAGCTGAAGAATTATATGAACGCTCTGGGAGGTGGGATGGAGGTGAGGAGAGAATCTCTACAGGCCCATGTAGTACTTATTCACAAGGAGGGAAAAGATCCTTCTCAGTGCTCCAGCTATAGACCAATTTCATTACTGAACACTGATACCAAGTTGTACGCAAAGGTTCTAGCAAATAGGTTGAAAGACCTAATGCCTGAATGGATTCATGGAGATCAGGTGGGCTTTGTCCCAGGGAGAGAGGTAGAGATAACGGGTTGAGAACTCTGATGCTTATTCAGAAAAGTAGAAAAGGGAAAGCCCCGGTGGTGCTCTTGTCAATTGATGCCGAGAAGGCATTTGATAGAGTGGACTGGGGCTTTATGATGGACAACTTAGAAGCTCTGGGGATTGGAGAGAGAATGCGTGAGTGGATAGGTAAATTATATAGGGAGCCCACCGCAATCATTACGGTAAATGGGGAGAGGTCGGAACCCATTGGGATGTCTAATGGAACAAGACAGGGCTGCCCATTGTCCCCTTTGTTGTATGTTTTGTCATTGGAAACCCTGTTGTCAATAATAAGGAATAGTGGAGCGGTAAAGGAAATTCAGACAGAAACTATAGAACATAAAGTAGCGGCCTTTGCGGACGACCTATTGTTCTATGTGGGGAACCCCCGAATCACACTCCCAAATATAATGAAGATCTTGAAGGAGTATGGTGAACTATCAAACCTAAAATTTAATCCAACAAAAACAGAGATTCTGAACATTAATATACTAAAGTGCGAAAAAGAAAAGCTACAAAAATAATTCCCCTTTATATTATTATTATTATTATACAGTATTTATAAAGCGCCGATAGTTCACTCAGGGCTGTACATTACAAAGGGGGACAGAACATGTGACAGAACAATACCAATACAATGCAAAACATGAGGGGGTCGAGGGCCCTGCTCTTTCGAGCTTACAATCTAGAAGAGAGAAAAAGATATAAAATACCTAGGAATAAAACTTACTGTCTCATATAAACATTTATATAGATTAAACTATATTTCTTTGATAATTGAGATCAGGGAAGAATTAAAAACACTAGAAGGAGGAAATCCATCATGGATAGGAAGTATAAACCTAGTTAAAATGGTAATTATACCTAAAATACTGTATAGATTTCAAATGGTTCCAATCAAACTCCCAGAGGCTTTCTTTAAGATAATAAAAAAAAGTTAACAAGATATATATGGAGGACTAAAAAACCAAGAATATCATATGAAACATTAAGTAGGACTAAAGAGAAAGGGGGAATGGGACTGCCAGATGTCAAAAGATACTATAAAGCAGTAGTTTTAGCAAGAATTTATGATTGGACATTTAACCATAAGGGGAAAAGTAGGGTAAAAATCGAAAATGAACTTAGTGGAATTAGTTTGAGTAAGATGATATGGGTTCCAGCACAGTATAGAGGAATTAAAGAAAGCACAAGTATCTACACTTTAAATCTTTTAAGGGTATGGGATAATTTACACAAAAACATGAAATGGGAATTCAACTCTATATTAGTGCCTCTTGCAAACACTAAGTACTTCCCTCCAGGAAAGGATGAGATATCAGGGAGATGGTTTAAAAAGGAAGATATCCAATTGAGAGATGTTCTGGTAGAGGGGGAATTGAGACCATTTAAAGAATTAAAAGAGAAGAAGGGAGATATTTTTACTAGAATAGATGAGTGGAAATATCATCAATTAAAATGTTTCATTGGAAATCTCCCGAAACCACTGAGATTAAAAAAGGAGTGGAATATGTTTGAAAGGCTGTTAGAAACACGAAGGGATGGGAAGCACGGTATTGCTAAAATCTATAGAATACTCACAGAATTAGACACAAGCACAAAGTTAACTTTTATAACAAAATGGGAAAGAGATATGGAAGTGGTGTTAGATGAGGATAAACAGAAAAAGATATTTAGATTGATACACGAGAACGTTAGTATGAGAGAGGTGGAGATTAATTATAAGTGTTTGACACGTTGGCATATTACACCGAGTATTGAGTATAAGATGAGTGGGGAAAAATCAAAAATGTGTTGGAGAGGATGTGGAGAGATGGGCACGGTGTTTCACATATGGTGGGAATGTCCGAAAATTCAAGCTTTTTGGAAGACAATAGTTAAACTGATTGAAATAATAACTGGAAATGACATAGGGTTAGACCCAACGATGTGCCTCCTACACAATGTTGAGACATCAGTAAACAAATACAAAGAATCAGGAGTATGGTACTACTTAAACGCTGCAAAAGCTTTGATACCCAAGTTTTGGCAGAAAACAGAGGTGCCGAAGGAGGAAGACTGGATCAATAGAGTAAACCAGATTGGTAGAATGGAAAAATTTTACCATATGCAGGAAGATAGGATGGGAGTATATTATATGAGATGGGAAAAATCAGGATTGAAAGAGAAATACAGAAAATTATAAACTAGGACATTACCTAAAGTCATTGGGCCTCGAGAGAAAAGAGTGGGGTAGAGCTTGCAGAGGGGAGGGAGGGGGGTGGAAATGGGTCGGGAAAGAAAAGAGTTTTTAGAAGGGGAAATGTAGAAATGTTATGAATGTTTATATGTGTTGTGTCTCCTTTTATGGATATTTGTAATAACATGAAAAATTAATAAATATTTCAATTAAAAAACAAAAAAAGAGGAAAGTGTTGAGAGAGGTTTAGTAAAGGGTATGCTAAGTGGGATGGATGTCTGTGCAGTGGAGATGCCCCTACGTATTGCATCAGTCTTGTTTTTGAAATGATTTGCAATCTCGTAAGCCGTGAGTGAGGTACTGGGTGGAGGTGGAGAAAGTAGAGAGTTAAAAGTAGAGAAGAGACGAGGACTGGATGACAAGCTATTGATGAGAGTGACAAAGTAGGCTTGTTTGGCAGCATGGAGGGAGGAATTGTATGTTAAAGCAGATTTATATAGGGTGAAAAGTAAAAAATGTAAAGCGAGCGCTACCCCAAATATGTCTATATGAGCCGCTAGAACACCAAAAAAAGGTAACCAACAAACCTTTCAATGAATAATAAAAGAAGAGAGAGATCGGTGCAGTGCTAGGATAAAAGGTACCGTAAACTAAGTGTTCAATATAAATGCCCTAAGGGTATAGGCAAATGCAAAAGGAAACAGAAAATGCAAAGTAGAATACAGTCCACTATTCAGTGCAGAAAAGTCCAAATTCCCATATCAATTGCTGTGAGGGATATGTTGCAATTCAGAGGTAGGGGTCCTTAAAACAAATAGATTGCGCACTCACCAGAAGTGCGTATAAAATACGCATGTAGAGAAATATATGTTCTTCAAAACATCTCGGTCAATAGGGTTCTGGTCAGATCGCACTCTATATTCTCCTCCGTCTCACCGTGTTCAATAAATCCCAGGGTTCGGTACAGGCGTCAAAAATCCCCTTAGTTCATCCAGGCACTGTGGAAGATGGTGCTCTCAAAGAGAGCCCAATAAGGGACACCACATAGTGTAGTGTAGTTTGAACAGGTTTATTTCCCAAATCAGATAAAAAAGGATGCTACTGACCATGAATGTAGTTGGCCACAGATGGTGGCTAGATGTCCATGTGCTGTAGCCCCTCTGACGTGTTTCGTGTGATGCACGTTCTCAAAGGGTGTAGGGCTTACAGCAGGACATCTACCCACAGCTATTTATGCAGAGAAATGGCAATCGCGCTAGTCGCGGCCGCCATTTTGCCGGCGTCGTGCACATGCGCAGTGTATCGGCGCCATTTTGCCGAGGATCGCTGGAGCTAATGTGTATGTTTCCTCCAGTGTCCATAAAGTGCATATGAAGCGACGCCATGTTATGGGCAGGAGACAAATCTCTATTGCCATGATCCTGATATGCAATCCACAGGATCATGGCTATACTAATTTGCAGGAGATTACTAAAAATGCTTATTTAAGCACTCGTTCTTGCATGTTGGTATAATGACTACAATGAAAGGTCTCTAAGTTATAGAAAATGCAAATTATGATACTGTGGTAATTGAATATATATGCATATAAAAATGCATGTAAAGAGACGTACATTATGCCCATAATTAGAAGCTAACAATCTATATACCAACTATAGTTGCCAGCGTTAATTTAGGTATTAGTTGACAATAGCAATACTAACGATATATATATATATATATATATATATATATATATACATATATTTGGTATAGGCTATAAATGGTGATTAGCACATATACTATATCAATATGCGATGGCCATTTCTACTGCAATAGGATGGAATTATATAATATAAATTTAAAATGTGATATATTTATTAAAAATAAATTAAAAATAGGTCAGTAGAACATATCCAAAAGCAAACAGTGTCATATGGTCAGAAAGCACCCAAAAACATATATGCATCATCAATAGTTAAAAATGCTTATGTATAAATAAATCTAATACATGAATGCAAATGAATACAATAAAATAAGATAAAATAGCACATGATAAATAACCTAAAAATCATGTACAAATAAAATACAATAAATTAAATTGAAATAGAATCGCAATGACAAATTATGATAGTATGCAATATGGGGACAATGTCAACCCACATATAATCCATACCATTCAAAAAAGTGTCTCTTTCAACGGCAAAAAAGTATGTCTGTACATAATCACTCATCTGAAAGATGTAAATGGATAAATAGAACACCCGGCAATTAAAAAAGAGAGATATAAAATGTAGAATCGCTGATGATATAAACGCACATTAACTATCATCAATGAAACAATTTAAGTCAAATTCAATATTGTGGCCTTTAGGGTATAAAGATCCAAGTTCATATATCCACTTGGATTCCAATTGTGAAGTCGCTCTTTTTTTATTTTGTCCTCTCCAATGTGCGTTTATAATTCCTATGCCCATAAATATTAATAATGACGGGTCTTGATTATGATGTGTTTTGTAATGGAGTGATCCTTGTAACCCTTTTTAATATTGTTCACGTGTTCTTTTAAGCGATCCCTCAAGCGTCTGGTAGTTTGCCCTGTATATTGTCAACTAATACCTAAATTAACATTGGCAACTATAGTTGGTATATAGATTGTTAGCTTCTAATTATGGGCATAATGTACGTCTCTTTACATGCATTTATATATGCATATATATTCAATTAACACAGTATCATAATTTGCATTTTCTATAACTTAGAGACCTTTCATTGTAGTCATTATACCAACATGCAAGAACGAGTGCTTAAATAAGCATTTTTAGTAATCTCCTGCAAATTAGTATAGCCATGATCCTGTGGATTGCATATCAGGATCATGGCAATAGAGATTTGTCTCCTGCCCATAACATGGCGTCGCTTCATATGCACTTTATGGACACTGGAGGAAACATACACATTAGCTCCAGCGATCCTCGGCAAAATGGCGCCAATACACTGCGCATGCGCACGACGGCGGCAAAATGGCGGCCGCGACTAGCGCGATTGCCATTTCTCTGCATAAATACAGTTGTGGCCAAAATTATTCAACCCCCACTGAAATTGAGTGTTTTGGCCAGTTTGACATTGCTTTTGATCATTCAGTCATCTTGCTTACATTTACATTAAAGAGGCACTTGTAGGTCAGACAAATATAACATAACAGTTATAATGAAATAACCACAAATGTCTTTTCTGTGCTCACAGCATTATCAGTTTTATTCAACCCCCAAGTGACATTCAATCTTAGTACTTAGTACAGCATCCTTTTACAGTTATAACAGCTTTTAAACGTGAAGCATAGCTTGACACAAGTGTCTTGCAGCGATCTACGGGTATCTTCGCCCATTCTTCATGGGCAAAGGCCTCCAGTTCAGTCACATTCTTAGGCTTGCGCACTGCAACTGCTTTCTTTAAGTCCCACCAGAGGTTCTCAATCGGATTTAAGTCTGGTGACTGCGATGGCCACTCCAAAATGTTCCAGCCTTTCCTCTGCAACCATGCTCTAGTGGACTTGGAGGTATGCTTGGGATCATTGTCCTGTTGAAAGGTCCAACGTCTCCCAAGCCTCAGGTGTGTGACGGACTGCATCACGTTTCCATCCAATATCTCCTGGTACTGAAGAGAATTCATGGTACCTTGCACACGCTGAAGCTTCCCTGTACCTGCAGAAGCAAAACAGCCCCAAAGCATGATTGACCCTCCACCATGCTTCACAGTAGGCAAGGTGTTCTTTTCATCATAGGCCTTGTTCTTCCTCCTCCAAACATAGCGTTGATCCATGGGCCCAAACAGTTCTAATTTTGTTTCATCAGTCCACAGAACACTATCCCACAACTTTTGTGGTTTGTCCACATGGCTTTTGGCATACTGCAGTCGACTCTTCTTATTCTTTGGAGACAGCAAGGGGGTACGCCTGGGAGTTCTGGCACGGAGGCCTTCATTACGCAGTGTGCGTCTTATTGTCTGGGCTGAAACTTCTGTACCCACATCTGACAAATCTTTTCTCAGTTCCTCAGCAGTCACACGGGGACTTCTCTCCACTCTACGCTTCAGGTAGCGCACAGCAGTCGAAGTCAGCATCTTCTTTCTGCCACGACCAGGTAGCGTTTCAACAGTGCCCTTTGCCTTGAATTTGCGAATGATGCTTCCTAAGGTGTCTCTTGGTATGTTTAACATCTTTGCAATCTTCTTATAGCCATTGCCCTTCCTGTGAAGAGAAATCACCTCTTCTCTTGTCTTCCTGGACCATTCTCTTGCCTTCACCATGTTTGTAACCACACCAGTAAATGTCTAGAAGGAGCTGAGTATCACAGTCATTTTAAAGCTGCCTAATTGGTGCTTATTATGCTTGATTGCTGCTCGGTGACATCCACAGGTGTTTTCAATACCTGATGGAAAGCACCTGTATGAACCTCTGTTCTTCAGAGTGGTAGTCTTTAAGGGGTTGAATAATTGTGGCAATGAAGAAACCACATAAGAACCATTTACTACTGTATTACATAAACAATTGATGTCATTTTAGTTGCATTTGGGTAGTTACAACGTCCTTGTAGGATTTGATTCTGAATACAATTCCAAATGTACACTATAGTCCCTAAACCCCTTTACAGCATTGGGGGTTGAATAATTTTGGCCACAACTGTAGCTGTGGGTAGATGTCCTGCTGTAAGCCCTACACCCTTTGAGAACGTGCATCGCACGAAACGCGTCAGAGGGGCTACAGCACATGGACATCTAGCCACCATCTGTGGCCAACTACATTCATGGTCAGTAGCATCCTTTTTTATCTGATTTGGGAAATAAACCTGTTCATACTATACTACACTATGTGGCGTCCCTTATTGGGCTCTCTTTGAGAGCACTATCTTCCACAGTGTTAGGATGAACTAAGGGGATTTTTGACGCCTGTACCGAACCCTGGGATTTATTGAACACGGTGAGACGGAGGAGAATATAGAGTGCGATCTGACCAGAACCCTATTGACCGAGATGTTTTGAAGAACATATATCTCTCTACATGCGTATTTTATACGCACTTCTGGTGAGTGCGCAATCTATCTGTTTTAAGGACCCCTACCTCTGAATTGCAACATATCCCTCACAGCAATTGATATGGGAATTTGGACTTTTGTGCACTGAATAGTGGACTGTATTCTACTTTGCATTTTCTGTTTCCTTTTGCATTTGCCTATACCAGGGGTCTGCAACCTTTAAGACATAAAGAGCCACTTGGACCCGTTTCCGAGAGGGAAAAAAAGACTGGGAGCCGCAAAACCATTGCAACATTTAAAACAAATCCGACACTGCATATATTGCAAAAAGCGCTCTGGTCATGAAGGGGGTTTAAGGGCCCAGTAAGCAAAGGGTTAATCAGGGCCACAGTGTATCGTCATAATTACAATCATAGCCTTAGGTCAGTGGTGGGCAACCTTTTTTTTTCAACTGAGCCAAATCTCGCCAAAACCACGATTGAAATTTATTTTGAGAGAAACATTTTTAAAACTGAAAATACATCCCCCATATAGTAATAAATCCCCCATAGTAATTCATCCCCCATATAGTAATTCATCCCCCATAGTAATTCATCCCCCATATAGTAATTCATCCCCCATATAGTAATTAATCCCCCATATAGTAATTAATCCCCCATATAGTATTTCATCCCCCACATAGTAATTCATCCCCCCTATAGTAATTCATTCCCCATAGTAATTCATCCCCCATATAGTAATTCATCCCCCATATAGTAATTCATCCCCCATATAGCAATTCATCCCCCATATAGCAATTCATCCCCCATATAGCAATTCATCCCCCATAGTAATTCATCCCCCATATAGTAATTCATCCCCCATAGTAATTCATCCCCCCTATAGTAATTTATCCCCCATATAGTATTTCATCCCCCCTATAGTAATTCATCCCCCCTATAGTAATTCATCCCCCATATAGTAATTCATCCCCCATAGTAATTCATCCCCCATATAGTAATTCATCCCCCATAGTAATTCATCCCCCATAGTAATTCATTCCCCATAGTAATTCATCCCCCATATAGTAATTCATCCCCCATATAGTAATTCATCCCCCATAGTAATTCATCCCCCATATAGTAATTCATCCCCCATAGTAATTCATCCCCCATAGTAATTCATTCCCCATAGTAATTCATCCCCCATATAGTAATTCATCCCCCATAGTAATTCATCCCCCCTATAGTAATTCATCCCCCCTATAGTAATTCATTCCCCATATTGTGTCAATTCACTTACCTTTGCTCCGCGCGTTCCTCTTGCAGTGTTCCCGCGCCGTTCTGGTCTTCAGGGCGGGCTGTGAGAGGAGAGGAGTTCGTCACGCTGCCCCGCCTACATCCTGACAGCCAATGTTTGCCAGCGGGCGCCCGGCACACAGAAGAGCTGCATTAAAAGAGCCGCGGCTTGCCGACCCTATTGCCTGCCATCTGGTGGGCAGTGTGCTCCGGAGCCGCAGGAAAGGTGAAAAAGAGCCGCGGGTTGCCGACACCCGGCCTATACCCTTAGAGCATTTATATTGAACACTTAGTTTACGGAACCTTTTATCCTAGCGCTGCACCGATATCTCTCTTCTTTTATTATATAGGGTGAAAGCTTGCTGAGATTTGGTTTTATGCCACAATCACTCCAGCGCACGACTATGTCACTTAAGATTTCTGGTGTCGTCAGTCTACCAAGGTTGTAATAGTCGGGGCCTGATGCTTCGGGTAGTTAGAGGAGCAAGTGAGTCTAATGTGGATGAAAGTGAACTGTTGTAGACAGCAGTGGCCAGGTCAGGGCAGGACAGAGGAGAAATTCTGTCATAGAGGTGGTCAGTTGCAGAGCAGAAAAGAGAAGGGTTAAAGCTGTAAAGGCTTCTATGGGTAATTGTTTGCTGCTTGGAGGGATAGGTGTTTGAAGACGAGGACACTGTGAAGGTGATGAGATTGTAATCAGAGAGGAAAGGGGGCGCTTGTGAGGTTGTAGGGAGTGCAACGATGGAAGAAAGCAAGGTCTAATGTATTCCCATCAGAGTGAGGGGAGGACTGTGTCCATTGTGTTAAGGCAAAAGATGAGGTTAGGTTGAAGAGTTGGGATGTAGCTAAGTTGTTCACATTAATGGGGATGTTAAAATCTCCAAGAATGATAGTGGGTATTTCACAGGGGAGAAAGTAGGGTAGCCAGGCAGGGAAGTCATCAAGAAAGCAAGACACCGGTCCAGGAGGCTGATAGAGCACTACAATCTTCAGAGAAACGGGAGAAAACAGCCGAATGCAGTGAGTCTCGAAATAAGAGAAGGATAGGGGGGGGGGGGTTGTGGAGGACTTGAAAGATGCTCAGTGGGGATAGAAGCAAACTAACTCCACCACCTTTCTGACCACTGGGTCTGGGTGAGTGAGTTCAAAGAAGGCCTCCATAAGAAAGTGCTGCAGGAGAAGCAGAGTCTGCTGCTTGAAGCCAGGTTTCTGTAATTGCTAGTAGGTTAAGGGAGCAGGAGACAAAAAGGTCATGGACAGAGGTGAGCTTATTACAGACAGAGTGGACATGAAAAAGGGAGGGCGGTTTTTAGGAGCATGGGGATTGATATTAAATTGAGCGGATTGCGGCTATTCCCAGAGGAAAGAGGGTGCCTTGTGTGGGGGTGAGATAGTGGAGGACTATCCCCAGAGGTTAGGAGAAGGAGGGTGAGGAAAGTAAGGTGGGAGCGGGATGTATGTGAGTGCACATGCCTTCCTGTCTTCGTGTTTGGGTTAGCAGGTGAGTAAAGTATCAGCAGGAGCTGATGAAAGCAGTAGTAGGGAGATGGTAGCAGTGAGGGTGAGATATATAAGCTTTGGGGTGGAGCAGAGGGGTAAAGCAATGAGATTTTGGGAACGCAGGATAGTAATATGAAAAGGAGGAGTAGAGGGGGATATTAAAAGGTACATGGAGTGGCAATCAGACTTGTAGGAGATGTTTCCCTGGGTGTTTGCTTGCAGTCCACCCAGCGTGCAGTAGAGTTCCCATCCAGTTTTGAGAGGTGGGGTTCCCCTTAAAAGTCCTACCAAGCCTAAAGGGCCTGGTAGGGCTTTTAGGGGGAACCCCACGCGCTTTTTTTTTTTTTACTGTGGGCTCCTTCCTAAACTTCCTACCAGACCTAAAGGCCCTGATTTACTAAGACGTGAGTCTACTAGCAGACTCTGAACGTTCAGGCAGACTCAGTTAAATCAATCAAGACCTGTCAGTCTTCTGAGAGGCGTCTAGCAATCTCATTGACGAACATCTACTTTGCTATTAGTAAATGTGGAATCGCTTCTGGCACATTTTTAGGTGCAATACCGGATATTTTCGCTAGATGGCAAACAAGCGCGGGCATTGTAGCATTGGCGTTTTTCTCTTAGCAGAGAATATTTAGAATGTAACATAATTAGTACACCTATATTGTTATTTTTTTTTTTTTTTTTGCAGTTTCTCCAAAATGATCAGACAACTAATGAATGTCATACATTCTATTTTCAAATGTTAAACATTTTCACACTTATATTATTATTATTATTACATCGAGTTTATATAGCGCCAAAGGGTTTGCTCAGCGCTGTACAATAGAGGGGGGGACAATACATGGCACAGTACTACAATAACAAACAGCGTACGAGGGGTAAGAGGGCCCTACTCTTTCGAATTTACAATCTAGGAGGGAGGGGGTAAAGGTACAGTAGGAAGTGGCAGAGGGGAATGAGGGGTGGGAGGAAAGAGGGAGAATGGCCGTTAGGTAAGGGTGGGGTAGGCTTCCCTGAAGAGATGGGTTTTGAGGGAGCGCCTGAATGTGAAGAGGGAAGGCGACAGTCTGATAGATTGGGGCAGTGAGTTCCAGAGGATGGGGGAGGACCTGGAGAAGTCCTGCAGTCGTGCATGGGAGGAGGAGACCAGGGAGCAGGATAGAAGGAGGTCCAGTGAGGAGCGAAGGGTACGGGTAGGGCGGTACTTGGGGATCAGGTTGGTGAGGTAGTCAGGGGCAGTGTTGTGAACGGCTTTGTAGGTCAGGGTTAGAAGTTTAAATTTGATGCGTTGGGCAATCGGGAGCCAGTGGAGGGAGAGGCAGAGGGGGGTGGCAGAGGTGGAGCGGGTGGTGAGGTGGATGAGTCTAGCCGCTGAGTTCAGGATGGTCTGGAGCGGGGAGAGCCTGCACTTGGGTAGGCCGGTGAGAAGAGAATTACAGTAGTCAAGGCGTGAGATGATGAGGGAGTGTACTAGAAGTTTGGTGGTGTCAAGGGTGAGGAAGGTACGTATCTTGGCAATGTTGCGGAGATGGAGCCTGCATGTGTTTGTGAGTGATTTGACATGCGGTTGGAAGGAGAGGTTCGAGTCAAGAATGACGCCAAGGACTTTGGCTTGCGGGGCGGGAGTGATAGTGGAGTTGTTGTTGATGATGGATAGGATGGGGGGGTGTGGGCAGGGGGAAAGACGAGGAGCTCGGGTTTTGGAGAGGTTGAGCTTGAGGAAATGTAGCGACATCCAGTCTGAGATGTCATTTAGGAGGTGAGTGATGCGGGCGGAGATAGTGGGGGTGAGGAGAGGGGTGGAGAGATAGATTTGGGTGTCGTCAGCGTAGAGGTGATAGTTGAAGCCGTGGGAGTGTATGAGTTTGCCCAGGGAGGAGGTGTAGATGGAGAAGAGAAGGGGTCCAAGGACAGAGCCTTGGGGGACCCCAACAGAGAGGGGGAGGGAGGGGGAGGTGGCACCATTGTAGGTGACACTGAAGGAGCGTCGGGATAGGTAGGATGAGAACCAAGAGAAAGCGGTATCTCTGATGCCAAGGGAGAGTAGTTTATTATATTAAAGAGGAGGGGGTGGTCAACTGTGTCGAAGGCCGCAGAGAGGTCCAGGAGAAGGAGGACAGAGTAGTCGCCCTTGGCTTTGGTGTTTAGTAGGTCGTTAGTGATTTTGAGGAGGGCAGTTTCAGTGGAGTGTAGGGGACGGAAGCCGGACTGTAGTGGGTCAAGGAGGTTATTGTCTGTAAGGTGGGAGCTTAGGCGATCGTAGACTATGCGCTCGAGGAGCTTGGAGGTGAGTGGCAGCAGGGAGATGGGTCTGAGGTTGTTGGGGTCCGCGGGATCCAGGGAGGGCTTTTTGAGGATGGGGGTGATATGCGCATGCTTTAGGGGGGAGGGGAATGTGCCAGTAGAGAGGGAGAGATTGAAGATGTGGGTGTGGGAGCGGATGAGGGAGGCGGGGGGTGACCGGAGGAGTTGAGAGGGGATAGGGTCCAGGGGGCAGGTAGTGAGGCAGGCTTCTGAGAGGACTTTGGCGACTTCTTCAGTAGTGACAGGGCTGAGGGAGTGCAGTGCAGGGGGGGTTATGGTGGGCGGGGCCTTGGGAGAGGTCGGGGCCAGTGCGGTTGTGAGGGCAGAGGAGGGGGGGAGATGAAGGGGTGACGGGGGTGGGGAGGCTAGGTGGGGAGGTAGATTGCAAGTTGATGATGTCCTTACGGATAGCGTCAATCTTCTTGTGGAAATTGGTGGCAATCTCGTGGGCGGAGAGAGAGGTACTGAGTGGAGGAGGGGGGGGAGAGAGCAGGGAGTTGAAGGTGGAGAAGAGTCGGCGGGGGCAGGAGGAGAGGGTGTTTATCAGGTTAACAAAGTAGGCCTGCTTGGCGGCGTGGAGGGAGGAGGTGTAGGTGAGAAATGCAGATTTGTAGAGGGAGAATGTATGAGGGGACCTGGTTTTCTCTCCAGTGCGCGACTGCGACGTTTGAGGCATTTAGTGCTGTCGGTCTGCCAGGGTTGAAGCGGTCTGGGTTTGATGATGCGTGTGGTAAGGGGTGCCAGAGAGTCTAGGGCAGCTGACAGTGAGTCATTGTACAAGGTGGTGGCTATATCAGGACATGACGGTGAGAGGATGCTGTCGTGTAGGCAGTCGGCGGCCGAGTGGAGGGGGGCCGGGTACAGGTTGCGGAGGTTGCGGCTGGTGATGGTTTGGCATTTTTGGGGGGGGAGTTGGGGGAAGGGGAGATGGAGAACGTGATGAGGTGGTGGTCGGAGAGAGGGAAGGGGGTGTTAGAGAACTGGTTAAGGGTACAGAGGTGGAAGAAGACGAGGTCCAGGGTGTTCCCTCCGAAGTGGGTGGAGGATTGAGTGTGCTGTGTGAGCACGAAGGAGGAGGTTAGGTGGAGGAATTGGGAAGTAGCCAGGTTGTTGTCGTTGATGGGGATATTGAAGTCCCCGAGGATGATGGTCGGTAGCTCAGAGGAGAGGAAGAAGGGGAGCCAGGCGGCGAAGTTGTCCAGGAAGTGGGGTATGGACCCAGGAGGTGTGTAGATCACTGCGATCCTTAGGGGGGTGGGTGAGAAGAGTTGGATGCAGTGCGCCTCAAAGGAGGGGAAGGAAAGAGAGGGTGGGTTAGGGAGGACCTGGAAGGTGCTCAGCGGTGAAAGGAGCAAGCTGACACCACCACCTCTGCGATCGCTCAGTCTTGGTGAATGGGTCCAGATGAGACCTCCATGGGTGAGTGCCGCAGGGGAAGTGGAGTCAGTGGCCTGTACCCAGGTTTCGGTGACTGCTAGGAGGTTGAGGGAGCGGGAGATGAAGAGGTCATGAATGGCGGTAAGCTTATTGCAAACCGAACGGGCATTCAGGAGTGCAACCAAGAGAGGGGGGATAGATATGGGGAGGAGGGGTACATGTATGAGGTTGAGGGGATTGCGTCGGCTGGTGTGAGCAGGGGGGTCACTAGGGGGGGGGGGTGAGGTGGTGAGGGGCCAGGGTTCGGGGAGATGTCTCCAGCTAATATGAGAAGGAGGAGGGTGAGGAAGGTGGCGTGGGAACGGGAGGTGTAGGAGCGCGTGGGTCTGAAAGTGGTGGCAAGTGGGTCAGCGGGGAAGTGGAGTAGCAGGAGGAGGTGGTGGGTGCCGTAGTGAGGAGAGGGGAGAACTGAGGGGGCGATATAGAGCTGCTTAGCGGGGGTTGGTGGGTAGAGGGAGGCGGTTTTAGGGATGGAGGAGAGGAGGACGAGGAGGAGGAGCGTGGGCGAAGGCGACAGTCTGGGGCGGGGTGCTGAGCGGGGTGCTGGAAAGGTCGGGGTGGGTGAGGGGGTGCTGGTCAGGGATGGTGAAGCAGAGTGTCCGAAACGCTGTGAGGGGGTGCAGGTCAGGGATGGTGAAGCAGAGCGCCTGTAGCGCTGTGGAGGAGTCTATTACGTTCTTCTGTGAGGGGAGAGGGAGAGTGGAGGGCAGCAGGGTCAGCAGCAGGTTGGTAGTAGTCTGCGGGCGTAGTAGGTTGGTGCCCGTGGGTGCGGCGGCACGTCGTCAGGTATCAGGGATACAGGTCAGGGCAAGGTGATGTGGGGAATCTGTATCACCGTGGGAGAGTCCTTCTGTAGGGGAGAGTGAGAGTGAGGGTGGAGGGCGGCAGCTGGTTGGCTACAGTCTGTGGGTGCAGTAAGCTGGCGTCCGTGGGTGCTGTGGCACGTCTTCAGTGGGTCCTGTGGTTCGGCAAGCGGAGGGGTCGTAGGGTGCGATGACTGGGGGAGTTGGTAGGCACGGCGACTGGAGTTGTTGAGGCCCGGCGTCGGGTGCTGAGGGCTCGGCGTCGGGAGGCGCTGAAGGTGTAGAAGGGCGCAGCGTCAGGAGGTGTTGAAGGGTTGTTGTCAGGGTCGAGCGGGGTGTTGCGGTAGCGATCGTCGGCCCTATGTGGTTTGTGCTCATCTGTGATCTGTTGCGGCCGGTAGGAGAGACCGTGGCTTCAGGGGTCGTGGTGGGCCACGAGTCGCCGGGGCTTCGCCAGAGGGAAAAGCGTGCCGGAAGGCAGGGTGGTGGGCTAGCGTTCCTGGGTGGGGTGGCTGGCTGGTAGTCCCAGGTGGGGTGGTGGGCAGGGGATCCCTGGTGGGATGGTGGCCGTGCTATCCCTGGTGGGGTAGTAGCGATCCCTAGAGGGATAGTGGTTTAGGGTCCCTGGTGGTAAGGGGTTTCCGGTGGATGGTGGGATCCCTGAGTGTGTCCCTGGTGGCTGGCGGTGGGATGGTGGTTGGGCTCCCTGATGGGTAGTGGGTGCCCCTGGTGGAGTACCTGGTGTCCTGGGTCCTGGAGCGTCGGGGTGGAGGTGGATCCCTCCTAGGTTAGAAGGACCATTGGTGGTGGTGGTAGCTTCCCCGGAGGAGCGGAGGTGTCCCGCCGCGGCCGCAATTCCCGCCGCGATTCCAGCCACGGCCGGCAGGAAACACTGCGGCTTTGGGTGCCGTGGTAGGCCTCAAGCGGCTTCGGACCACTGGAGGGACGGAGTGTCTGTGGGTGTTGGTGGGGACCTCGGCAGCAGGCTCAGGGGCCCGGATGGCAGCGGATGGGGCGCAGGGGCGCCGGAGCTGGCAATCAGGTGGCTGCTCCAGGCGAGCTGGCACCCGGTGGTCGGGGATGGACCCAGGGTCGGTGAGGGGGACCCTGGGGAGGCTGGCTGGTCGTCGGGGACCGGGGAACGGAGCGGCAGCAGCCCGGGCTAATGCCCGGCGATCCTGGTCGGCCGCGCCAAAAAAACGAGGCCGTGGCTTCGGGTGCCGGGTAGGCTGCAAGTCCCGGAGCTCCAGGAGAAAGGTCAGTGGCCTTCCCTGGCTGACGGGCAGGGACCGGAGAGACGTGGGGCCCCCGTCAGGGTCCGCTGCCGCCCAGATGGTAGCGGATGGTCGCGGATTGGGGCCAGCGGGAGCGGGAGCTCGCCGACACACGTCCGTCTTGCCGTGTGTCGTGTGTTGATGGTGATGAAATCTCAAATAATTTGGATAGTTTTAGTTTCCCAATATAATGATATATCTTCATTCTCTTTAATCATGTAACTATTCTATGTTAAAGTCAAATGCAGCGCTATAAATGCATGTGATCAATAATGAACGCATGTAAATCCAAAAAGTGCAAATAATTGCAAAAATGATGTAAAATGGTAAATGGTGCTAAAATAAGTTCATATAATCATTCCTGAATAATGGAATGTCCTTCGTGTGAGAGTACCAACTCAGAGAGTGCCTATGAATGGCACGTGTGGTTTCTCCATGACGGACAGTAGTGCGTGAACTCGTGAAAGATAAACCACCCTTGGGACTGGTCTACACTCACCAGAACAAAAGTATTAATGCGCATGGGTTATACACATCACACATCTGGGGGTGCAGCGGTATGCTGGCAGCTATGGGTTAGTCATCCAGCTCCAGCCATCCATCCATCACGGTGGGTGCCCAAACGGTCCTGGGGAGGAATTAGCTCAGCCACAGGAGCCAGAAAGGTGCTTAATAGTGTAGTACACTGTCACAAGGGTGGATGACCTTTCACGAGTTCATGCACTACTGTTCGTGGTTATATTTATCTTGTGTAATACCATTTTAGTAGTCTATATAATTTGATAAGCGCTAGCTTTATCATTTTTAAACAATGTAACTATTCTACATTGTATCTCAAACTGTGTCTCCCACAGTGGTTTAGTGGTTAGAGCTCAGAACTTACAGCGCTTGGGTCATGGGTTCTAATCCCAGTCATGGCTACATCCCAGTTTGCATGCTTTCCCTGTATGGATGTGTTTCTGCCAACACGCAAAAGACATGCTGTTAGGTTCATTGGACCTAGTTACATGGCTGAGTTTCTGCCCTTAGATTATAAACTCCTTGACATTTATGAACGTTAAAAAAATGGAGATCAATTTTCTGGGTTGTGTCAGTGCCAGGAATATTGATCAATCAATTATGATTTTGCCTAATGACTAGAAAGTGGATGAATGTTACCTGCGTCCTGTTCTTCTGCCAATTAGGAAATGTGCAAGTTTCATGCTTTGTATATTTCATTGTAACTTTTTTCTCTGCTTTTAAATCTGTCTCCTTATACAACTTGACCCCCTCCCCCACCCCATCATCACCTGTCCCATATGCAAATCTATGGATCACCGCCCCACTCTTTTTAACTATTTACTGATCAAGTGAATGTGTCTCATTTTCTATCAGCTACAGCTCAGATCTCACATTATTATACGATTGCTGATTGTATATCACCACTAGTCTGATTGAATTCACAATCCCTGGTCAGTCCCGTTCCCTTACCTCTAATAATCTTTAGGACCAGTTCACACTACATGTGTTTCAGTTGCTTTTTCGACATCGCACAGAAAGAAGGTTATATGGTTGTCAATGTCATAGTTCACGCTTGCATTTTCAGTGCATTGCAGGTGCTGTAAACAAAGTTGACCACGCTGCATTGTTTCTGCACAGAACTGTACTGGAACACATTGAAATGTCCTTGAATGTACTAAAATGCACATGTCCCTAAATAAATTGTATAAAAAGAAAGTAGAAAAAACTAACTGGAAGGGATACAAAAATGCAATGCAATGTGTCCAAAACGCATCCAAAATGTACTGAAACACACTAAACATGCATGCCAAAAGGGCATGCAAAAACGCATCAGGAACACATCTAGACTGTTTCTATAGTGTGAACTGGCCCTTAGGACTTGTTCACACCATTGGTGGTGCAGAAATGCATGCAAGAACACACATTTTCCAGCACAGCAAAGAAATGCAATGTCCTTTGCAGATGTGCACGGTTAGGTGCAACACACTTTTAAAATAATATGCCTGCAGTATTTTTGCATGTTCCCACACATTAGGCAGGCCATTGAAATTAACGAGCTGGGAAAAAAAAAAAGTGAAAAATGCCCCATTCACACAGGTCCTCTGGCCTGTACAGCATGAATGAGTGAGTTGTTTATGTGGCTCGAGCCACCTTTTACACTATGGGGACACAGCAGCTGAATGAACACAGGTTTTAATCTGACAGGTGTGAAGGCGTGGGGAAGTGGCCCTGAATGCTCACTGTCTGTGTTCAGGGCTGTACACCTGCACCCATATGCTTGTCAAATTATGACCTGCAGCAATTCCATAGTGTAACATAGGTTGCCTGCAAACGGCGATAGCCACAAAAACAAACCACTGATTCCCACTCTACAGGCCACAGCACCCATGAGCCCCAAAACCTCAATTACACACACAGCTTTATTTATGAACTCAGTACGGTTTTATCATTTAGATTTCACAGGAATATGGTTGGGATTATGTCCATTAGTAATGTTTTTTGTGTATTTTTACCATAAATATAATTTGGAAATTTTCTCTGGCGGTGGGGGGCTGTCAGGTATGCTGTACGGGGCCCCATGATATCTAACAGTGGCCCTGGGTGTATGCTTGTGTCTGTGCCACCTGTATAGTTAGGAAGAACCTTGAACCTCTGCTATGTACCTCAATGGATCTAGGAATTGGACATGTTTTCAACTGAAAATACAATTATTAGTAATGTTTCCCCAGCAAATGAGGATCAGCTCCTCAGTGGAGAACAGCGATCTCGCCATGTCCAGATGTGGTCTGGAATTCCACAAGAGAACAATTCACAAAACTAAAAAATAGACTTGCAAATTACCACTAAACTCTCCTAACTACACTCCCATCCACTCACACTCCCCACTTCCACTTCCGGGTGTGTGCAAATGTCCTTCCACAAACGTCATGACGTATTTCCGGTATGACAGCTGCTCTAGCGCCTCCTCCAACAGCCGTCTTGGCATTTATTTGTGCACCATAGCAATTTTACATGTGGCTCCATTGTGTATATGACATTCGCAAATATATGTTTGCAGTTCTATTGTAGATTTGGCATTGGTGAATGTATGCTTGCAGCTATACTGTGTATATGAGATTGGCGAATATATATTTGCCAGTAAAGGCCCAAAGTCAACATAAATTGGGGGCCCAATTTATTACTGGTAAGAGGATTGTAGAAAAAGAATAGCTAGCTGCACATTGAACACGACCTATTCATTGGTACAGAACATGGTCTTGTCGTGCAATAGGGGGCTTTTGGTTTGTTATTTTGGACATACTTGCACATGTGCGCTCTAACAAGGAAGATTTGGGCATATTATATAGCTAGCAAAAATAAGTGTTAGGGGTGCTAGTACATTTCAGATACTTATATAATGCTGTCAATTTATGCAGCGCTTTACATATAGATGTGGTAAATTCACATCAGTCCCTAACCCTCAAGGTTTCACAGGTTACAGCAGGAAACAAACGGTTAATATCACTTGGGCTTATTCACAAAACAAGCTGCAGATCGTAATATCAATATATAAATACATACGTGCCAAAATAACACCTCCCATCTCCCCAAATCCCCCACACAGACATTTCTCACCATGTTTGTCTGAAAACTGCATTTCATTCTAAATAAAGCAAATTTGGAAGAGCAGAGCAATGGACATGTGTTAGAATTACAATGCAAAGATAATAAACACAATCATTGTACAATTACACACAAACACATCTTAGAAGGAAGAACATGCAAAACATTTACATCCCACATCAAAACACAGCGTGAGTGTGGCCTGGGGCAATTCACCGCAATATCTCTTCCTCCCCAAACCACCACAGACAAGGACATGCAGAAATAATGTGCCTGTATAAGGCAAAAATCAGCCACAACTGCATCTCCTTATATAAGGTAGGCCACACCCACCACTGTCATTCATTTGGTCAGAGAAAGTGTTTGCACCTGATGAATCCTCTTCCCACCTGCGTTAACCCTTGGTATACAGGCCCCACAAATCAGAGTCAGAAAGAAAGCCACAGTGACGTGTACCTGTGCAGCATACAACAGAACATTGAACAGGGATGTGAAAGGGAACCCTATTGGCAATATTTCTTGGCCCTATGGGCACAATTCACTCCAGATTATTGCATGAGTTAAGGCAGTCACATGACCACATCTCGCATGCAATACTGAAAATGTCAATTCACTTTTGCTAGTATGCGGCATTTCCCATAAATCGGAAAAACACTCAGGAAATCAAACATAAAAAGGCCTTACACCCCGGTCACATCAAAGCCGATTTAGAAATTGTGCGACGTACAGTGAAGATGCTGATTTCCTTACGATTTGCAAGACATCTGACACAGATATCTATGCAAATCGTCACAAAAGTAGTACATATACTACTTTAGAAATCAGTGTCAGAAACGCACCCATGTGACTGCTCTAATAAATCGCATGCCAAGTCGCATCCAGGGTGCACGATTTCAGGTGCAATTTGGGAATTGAAATTGTACCTAATATCCGATCTAATGAATGTGGATGTGAGTGTCTAAACGCAAGTGATTTGCTGCAGCACAATTTCAAAAGTAGTTCTTGTCTAACTTTTTCAGCATTTTGTAGTGATTTCACATATAGACTACAATAGAAATCGCAATGCAAAACACAATTGAAAACGCAATAACTCATTGGTAAATCTACAGAAAACACGGTGAAATTGCCAACAAAAAGCACAATCTTAAATGACATCTAGTGTGAACCAAGCAGGCAATTCAACAAAGGAAATAAATCTTTGAAGGCATGCGGTATCTGCATGCTCAGATAAGGGTCTGTTATGGATTGGGGGGGGGGGGGGACTCCATGCCATTATTTACATTTTTTTTTTATCCATTTCTTTCGCTCACTCTTCTCATGGTTTGACATACTTTCCCAAAAGGAGGTGGAGTGCAAACCAGCATTATCCAATCAATCATTAGTCCAGGCCCTTATCTCATCCCATTATTTGACATTCACATAAAGTGCTACTTTAAAGGTGTTTGAACAGAAAAGGCCTCATTCTAATTCACATTCTAGGGATCATTTAAAAAGAAAGCAAAGATGCTGCCACCAGCACATGTATGTTAGGGTAGTCACACAGAGATCATGCAAATTCATTGCTGTGGTTGGGATTCAAACCAAAAACCCTAGCGTTGTGAGACAGTAGTGCTAACCACTAACCCACGGAGCTGTTGAACACTAATTCTGCCTGTATTTCTGTGGTGTGAATCAATCCTAAATCCCTGGGCAAGGTCAGTGTAACTAGCCAGATATCTCAAATGTGACACAAATGTTGTGCTTTGTTGCCAATTCAGATGTATCTTGGTTCTATGTATCCCAATACAAAGGATTGCAATACTAATACAGGCGTACCTCGGTTTACCAACGCCTCGGTTAACGTAATTTTCGGTTTACAAATGAAAATCCATTGGAAATAATGCCTCGGTTTACACAATTGTTAATAATTTTTTTCGCAATACAAAGTGTATGTCGGCGCTGATTTTCAAATGCAAATGCCAGACTTTTTTTTTTCTTCACTACAGTTCACAAGCTTAGAAGTCACTTTCCCCAAAGTTACAGAAAACTTTGTATCTTTTAATAAACTCAAAGTAAACATTGTTTCCTTTAGGGATATAAATTCCAAGAAAACTTTCTCTTTTAGCTGGGGGAAGTGACAGTTGAATTTCTGAGCTATAGTGAAGAAAAAAAGGGAAAATTACATTTAAAAACCAGCACCATAATAAATAAAAAAACGGCATGGGGGGTCCCCTCCCATCCACACCAAGCCCTTCGGGTCTGGTATGGATATTAAAGGGTAACTCCACGCTGAAATTAAATAAAAAACAGCTTGGGGATCCCTCCAAAACCCATACCAGACCCTTATCCGAGCATGCAGCCCGGCAGGTCAGGAAAGGGGGGGGACGAGCGAGCGCCCCCCCTCCTGAACCATACCAGGCCACATGCCCTCAACATGGGGGGTGCTTTGGGGCAGGGGGGGCTCGTTTGATTTTTTTTTTTCGGCAGAAAAATCGGTCAATTTTAGACCCATCTATGGCCTGCTTTAGATGGGTCTAAAATCGGCCGGGAAAAAAAATCGGCTGATTTTCGGGCTGTTAGTGGGTTAATTGGTCTGCCATTTTTTGGGATTTTGCCACTTTTTTTAATGGGTAAATTTGGATAAAAATTGGCCAATTTTGCAGATCGGATGATTTTAGCGGCAATAATCGGCAAATTGGCTGATCTTTATACAGATAAAAAAATGTGCGCATGAGCCATGACCTGCAAGAAAAAGAAGAATAAAAAAAGAAAAAGAAAAAGAAGAAAAAGAAAACTGACCGTTTTTTAAAAAAAATAAAAGGAAAAATCGGTTGTTCAATGGGCCGACGTTACCACTAACGGTAAAAAAAAATTGTCCGATTTTCGCCCTGTCTACGGCCGGCAAATATAATAGCAAAGTATTTACTTCTGTCCCTGCAGTGAGCTGCGCTAATATATTTGACATTAAAAAAAGTATAAAGGTTGCAACATTGTATCTATATGTATCCGAATAAAAACATCTATATCCGAAATGGATACAAATAGATACAATGTTGCAGTCTATACTTTTTAATGTCAAATATAATAGCAGAGCTCTCTGCAGGGACAGAAGGAATGTTTCAGCTGTCATCAGGGTTTCTCTGAATTTTAAATTATTTCCGTGAATTAAATAAATAATAAAAAAAACTGCGTGGGGTCCCCCCTCCCATCCATACCAAGCCCTTATCCGAGCATGCAGCCCGGCAAGTCAGGAAAGGGGGGGGTGAGCAAGCGCCCCCCCCGAACCATACCAGGCCACATGCCCTCAACATGGGGGGGTGCCTTGGGGCAGGGGGGGCTCCCCCCCAAAGCACCTTGTCCCCATGTCGATGGGGACAAGGGCCTCTTCCCCACAACCCTGCCGGTGGTTGTGGGGGTCTGCGGGCGGGGGGCTTATCAGAATCTGGAAGCCCCCTTTAACAAGGGGGTCCCCAGATCCTGGCCCCCCCCACGTGAATGAGTCTGCGGTACATGGACCCGCGACTCATTCACAAAAAAACAAAGTGTGGTGTAAAAAAAACACAGTAGAGGGTCTCTGACTATGTCCCCCGAAGTAGATCCAACGTCAATCATGGCGGCAGCGGCGGCGACCCGAAAAAATAAAAAATAAAGAAAAGTTCCGCTCCCATTGGAGGCTTCCAGCCTTGTGAAAAAAAGGCTAGCTGACAGTTCTTAAATAGCTTAGGGGCGGGGCCAGCCAGGGACATCATTAGAGAAACCCCGCCCCATGTAACATCATTGATGTCACATGGGGCGGGGTTGCTCGGATGATGTCCCCGCCCCTTACCTATTTAAGAACTGTCTCCCTGTCTCTCCACTGAGGCTAACTAGCTGAATGCAGGAGACAGTCTGACAGTTCTTATATAGGTAAGGGGCGGGGCAGCCAGGAACAGCAAGCATGTGACATGGGGCGAGGTCACTCGGATGATGTCCCCGGCTGGCCCCGCCCCATACCTATATATATATACTGTCAGACTGTCTCCTGCATTCAGCTAGTTAGCCTCAGTGGAGAGACAGGGTGACAGTTCTTAAATAGGTAAGGGGCGGGGATGATGTCCCCCGGCTGGCCCTGCCCCTAACCTATTTAAGAACTGTCAGCTAGCCTTTTTTTCACAAGGCTGGAAGCCTCCGACGGGAGCGGAACTTTTTTTTTTCTTTTTTCGGGTTGCCGCCACCACCGCCGTGATTGACGTTGGATCTACTTCGGGGGACATTGTTTTAATAAAGGACTTGTCAAAGACCCTGTACTGTGTATTTTTTACACCACACTTTGTTTTTTTTGTGAATGTGTCGCGGGACCATGTACCGCAGACTCATTCACGTAGGGGGGGGGGCAGAGATCTGGGGGCCCCCTTGTTAAAGGGGGCTTCCAGATTCTGATAAGCCCCCCACCCGCAGACCCCCACAACCACCGGCCAGGGTTGTGGGGAAGAGGCCCTTGTCCCCATCGACATGGGGACAAGGTGCTTTGGGGGGGGAGCCCCCCTGCCCCAAAGCACCCCCCCATGTTGAGGGCATGTGGCCTGGTATGGTTCAGGAGGGGGGGCGCTCGCTCGTCCCCCCCCCCTTTCCTGACCTGCCGGGCTGCATACTCGGATAAGGGTCTGATATGGATATTGAGGGGGACCCACGCTGTGTTTTTTTTTAAATTTCAGCGTGGAGTTCCCCCTTCATATCCATACCAGACCTGAAGGGCTTGGTATGGATGAGAAAGGGGACCCACGCTGTTTTTTTTTTTTTTTTTTTTTTTTATTGCGGACCTTTATTTTTACATTCAGCTGTCAAAATAAATATTATCTAGACCTTCGAAATAAGTAAAATCATTACAGAAATAATTATAAAGGATAAGAAACAAAAATAGAATCACTAGAACTAAGGAAATCAAATTAGAATACATAAAGATATGCCTAGTGCTGTTTGTTAAACACAGTAGACGCGACCGAGTGTCGGCTGTCAGAGGAATCCACACTGAGATTTACTATTGAGCAGTGGCTAAAAAGCAAGCACCCACAGAGGACATCAAAAATGAGTTCTGCACATGCGCATTTATATCGGCCAAAGACACTGCACGGGCGTCTAGTTTTTTACTGTGTTGATTTGCTTTAAAAAAACTATTTTTAACACATTCTTAATTTTTTTTGAAATGGCAGATATTGTTTAAAGTGAAGTCCTGATATTTGGCAAAGCAAATTTCAAAGTGAACATGTCTCTGCAGTGATTTTTCATGGTGTAATGCAGGCCATAGATGGGGAGAAAAACTGCAGATTTTTCTTTTAAAAAACGAAAAATCGGTTGTTCAAGTGGCCGACGTTACCATCAATGGTAAAAAAAATCAGCTGATTTTCTACCCGTCTAGAGCCTGCAAAAAGTGTCCCTGCAGAGAGCTCTGCTATTTCTTTGACAGTTCTCTGACAGTTCCTTGACATTTATAGAAGTTGCAACAATGTATCTATTTGTTTCCATTTAGGATACAGATGTTTTTATTTGGAAACAAATAGATACAATGTTTCAACCGCTGTAAATGTCAAGGAACTGTCAGAGAACTGTCAGAAATAGCAGAGCTCTCTGCAGAGACACTTTATGCTGGACTGGAATTCTTCTTATTTTCATCCTACTTCTTCTTTTTCTTCTTCATCATCATCCTCATCCTCTTCTTCATCATCATCATCCTCATCCGCCTCTTCTTCTTCTTCTTCATCCTCATCCTCTTCTTCATCATCATCATCCTCATCTTCATCCTCATCCTCTTCTTCTTCATCATCATCATCCTCATCCTCTTCTTCTTCTTCTTCATCCTCTTCTTCATCTTCTTCTTCTTCATCCTCATCCTCTTCTTCTTCCTCATCCTCTTCTTCTTCCTCATCCTCTTCTTCATCATCATCCTCATCCTCTTCTTCTTCTTCTTCTTCTTCCTCATCCTCTTCTTCTTCATCATCCTCATCCTCTTCTTCATCCTCATCCTCTTCTTCTTCTTCTTCATCATCCTCATCCTCTTCTTCTTCATCCTCATCCTCTTCTTCATCTTCTTCTTCTTCATCCTCTTCTTCTTCCTCATCCTCATCCTCTTCTTCATCATCCTCATCCTCTTCTTCATCATCATCCTCATCCTCTTCTTCTTCTTTATCCTCATCCTCTTCTTCTTCTTCATCCTCATCCTCTTCTTCTTCATCCTCTTCTTCTTCTTCCTCTTCTTCTTCTTCTTCATCCTCTTCTTCATCGTCTTCCTCTTCTTCTTTTTCTTCTTTTTGTCTTCCTCTTGCAGGTCACTGCTCATGCGCAGATTTTTTATCGGTAAAAAATCGGCCGATTTGCCCACTGATTGCCGCGAAAATCGGCCGATCTGCAAAATCGGCCGATTTTTTTCCAACTTTACCGAAAAAAAAAAACGGCCAAAATACCGAAAAACGGCCGACCAAATCGCCCACTAACGATCCGAAAATCGGCCGATTTTATTTTCGGCCGAAAAATCGGCCGATTTTCGACCCATCTATGGCCTGCATTAGACATGTCTATTAGCAAGTCTGCTTTGTGAGTCTGATTCCGGGCGTGTGTCTCGTTAGTAAATTAGATTGGGCGTCTACTTATGGACACTGCTCAACAGTAAATCTCGTTGCGGGGTAAAAGTAGACGGCCACTCATAAAAATTAGATGTTCGCCCACGTAAATGCGCCCAGGCACAATAGTAAATCAGGGCCAAAGGGTCTGGTATGGATTGGGGGGGGACCCCACGTTGTTTTATATATATATTTATATATATATATGTCATTTTAAAAATAAATAAAAATGTCAGTCCTGCTGCAGCATGTTCTATATATTCTACAGATGCTCAACTTTGCAGGTAGTTTAGGGGACCCCCTCAAGCATTATATTTAAATGAATTTTTCTTTTTTTTTTCTTTTCTTTTTTATTCCTTATGCAATGAAAAATTACTGCTCCTTTTAAAAATGGTACTTTTTGAAAATGTGCCTCAGGTCAGTACCAGAGTCCCCATCACTAATCATGTGTAAACTTCCTTTTAGACTTGATTGGGACACATGCAAGAGGGCATATCTCTCATTGTTCTCTTAATAGCCTTCCCAAACTGCTTTAGTATGGTTAATGTACTTGTATGGGTATTTGTTTGCTTAGCTTTATCATCTGAGTATTCCTATTGTATGAGGAAGCCTTTACTCCTGTGCCCAGGTTCATAATCTGTGATATACACTCTGACAAGGATAATGGGTCCTTCAGTGATTCATCCCCCTTTTTTTTAGGTTTTGATTTTTGGCCTTCATATCGTACTGTTTACCCGTTTTCTGGAATGTTCCCTAGAGAAGTTACACAGCTCTTACTTTGTAGCAGCAGGTGTCCAGCAACCTTTGCTATATTTCCTTATTTACACCCACATTTGTTTTCTCTCCCAACCTCCTAGAGTAAACTCTAGGAGGAGTTTGTCTAACTTAACAGCTCCTGTTCCACATTCCTTGAAAACGAACCTCGAACTAAGCCATGTATGCAGCAATTGAATTCTGCTCTAGCAAGGAACCCTGTTTTGCTTCAAGCAGCAACAAGGCTTTTCGTACATACTTTTTTTGTCATAATATTCTGTATGTGCTCACAAATATTCAAGTCTAATGCTTGGATGTTGTCCAATAGGACTAAGGGTGAATTCTATGTTAGCCCTTGTGAAGTACACCGGTAGATTGTTGCAGCTCCCATCATTTAGATCTGTGTACTTTACAATGGGGACTATAGAGGGTCACTGCTTCGCACCATTGTTTTGAATTTACTGTTTGCTTTTATAAAAGGTTTGTTTACCTTGCAGGGAGTGATAAATGTTCATATGTTCATGTTTTCATTCATCTCAATAAGGTTGCAGGTCTCCAGTTGCTCTTATTATATGTTTATTGAGAACTTTAGCTAATAGATGATAATATTGTACTGGCACTGCCTATCTCCTACCTAGCCCCCCCCCCCCCCCCAAGAGGACTCTACAGTGTGGTTTAGACACTGAATCCACACTTGCTCCAAAGCCTCTTTACTTTAGTATCAGAGGCAGATATCCTACCTTCTTAATCTTGCTTCCCTTCTGTCATAAAAGTTTTTTTTTTCTTCCTCTCTCTCTCCCTTCCTAGGGTCATATTGATCCTAAGTTTTGGTTAAAAATATGGTTTACTCTTCTTTGGGCAAGGGTCCCACCTTAAGTTTTCACAATCTTTTGGGATTGAATATTCCTGAAAAACAAACATCACTTCTGTGAGAACTTAAAAAGGTCAGACCTGTTTTGTGTTCTTACAAGAAACTCATTTCCACTCACGACATATCCTGCATTTTCCTATGGTCTACCATGCTACTATTCCTTTAGCTAAAATAAGGGTGTATCCATACTTCAGCAAATCTGCCAGCTTTGGGATTACTCAGCAATTTCCAGATCCAGGAGATTCCTCTTCCTGAAAGGCACTTGGGGATCTATACCCGTAACCTTAGCAAATGTATACTTCCCCAATTCAGTTCATATTTCTTTTGGTAAAGAATTGTAGATGAACTCAAAGGTGTTGCTTCCGGTTGTATAATACTAGGTGGCAACTTTAATGTCCCTTTAAATCCTGCTCAAATCACATCGACTGGAAAGTCTAGCTTGACATATCCCATTCTGAAAGGTTTCAAAGCGTTCACTAACACTTGTTGATTCATGGCATTTGATAAACCCTTCAGGAAGGGATTTTACATTTTATTGTACACCTCATGCTAAACATTACCGAATCGCCTATGTCTTTGTCACACAAAAAGACTTGCCTGCTTTCATTGAAGCACACATTGTCATAAAAACTTTTTCAAACCATGCCCCTGTTTCACATACCTTGAAAACAAACCCCGAACTAAGCCATGTATGTAGCGATTGAATTCTACTCTAGTAATGAACCCTGTTTTGCTTCAAGTGGCAACAAAGGTTTGCATACATACTTTAGCCAAAATACCTCAGATGATCTCTCCCCTCTAACGATATGGGAGGCACATAAATGCATCCTTTGAGGAGAATTTATCAAACTAGGGGTTCAACAAAAGTGTGAATTCGAAAAACAGATTTCTATACTAGCAAATAAAATAGCATAGTTAGAAGAGCATCACAAGTCTTCCCTAGACGAGCAAACATCTTTAGCCGTTTTAGAAGCTCAACAAGATCTTCAAAACTTAGTGGATCTAAAAGCCAAATGAGTCCTTTCCTGAGGAAGGGAATATATTATGAACATGGCGATAAGGAGGGTAAACTTTTGGCTAAAGCGCTAAAGGAGACAGCCCTATCCTCTAATATACATTCTATCAAATCTGCTGAGGGTACCTTGGAGCATTGCACTGAAAATATTACGGCAGTATTCCATCCATACTACATCAATCTTTATAACATCCACCCAATGCATAACCTGCCTGACTTATCAGGGAATCACTTGCAAAGTATTAGTGAATATTTGACTCAGAGCAGGATGCCTACTTTGTAAAGCACAGATGCTGAATCATTAGAGGCTCTGATATCCTTGGGGGAGCTATTGATATATTGATCACTATTAAGAATTTGAGACTGGGGAAAACCTGGGACCTGGTGGTTTCACCACTCACTAATTTAAACCATTTGCTAATATTCTTTCTTCTTCTCTGCTCAGGGTTTTGAATTTCCTGAAGGACCCTCAGCAGAACTCGAAGACCTTCCAAATGACAGCTGGATGCTGCATGCTGGTTAAAGCACATATTCCAAGGATGTGTTCTCACTTGTCTTCTCCCCAGGAACTGTTAGACCTGAGATGTTTCTCTTTATCCCCCTTTTTTTTTTCTCCTCTGTCCCCTTAAAAGTTTTATTTTTACTTTTTTGTTTCTAGCTATCTTCTCTTACTATTTAAACACTTGCCTTCCAGAGGATTTATCCCGCTTCCTGACCAAGCCATTTTTGCAATATGGCACTGTGTTACTTTAACTGCACAGTCATGCAATGCTATACAAAAATTAAATGTATGTCCTTTTTTCCCCACAAATAGAGTTTTCTTTTGGTGGTATTTGATCACCTCTGTGGTTTTTATTTTTTGCGCTATAAACAAAAAGAGACCGACAGTTTTGAAAAAATATATATATTTTTGACTTTTTGCTATAAAACATATCCAGTAAAAAATGTAAAAAATCTAATTTCTTCATAAATTTAGGCCAAAATGTATTCGGCTACATGTATTTGCAAAAAAAAAATCCCAATAAGTGTATATTAATTAGTTTATGTGAAAGTTATAGCGTCTACAAATGGCAGTATTTCTCCCTCCATAAGACACACTTCCCCCAAAAAAGGGGGGAAAATGTCAGTGCGTCATATGGAGCAGCTGGTCCGGTATTTCCGCCGCCGTGTCAGAATACCGGGCCGGCCGCTCGGCTCTTCTCTGCAGCAGAACCTTACCTGTTCCTCGGTCCCTTCGGCGCCGGCATCTTTAGTGTGGTCTTTCAGCTGTGACAGCAAGGTGCCCACTGCGCATGCACGAGAAGCACTGCGCTTTGTGAATGGCCCGGCATCTTCTGGGACACATGACAGGTCCCAGAAGACACCGGACCATTCACAAAGCGCAGTGCTTCTCACGCATGCACAGTGGCCACCCGGCTGTCACAGCCGGGTGCCCACACTAAAGACAGGAAAACTCAGTGGAAGTGGGAGAGGGTACCTGTCAAATTCAGGTATCCACTCCCCCTCCCTCCTCAAAGGTCCACAGTCTCTTGGTCATCCCCTGTACTGTCTGCAGTCTTTGGTCATCCCCTGTACTGTCTGTAGTCTCTGGTCATCCCCTGTACTGTCTGCAGTCTCTGGTCATCTCCTGTACTGTGTCCAAAGCCTCTGGTCATCTCCTGTACTGTCTGCAGTCTCTGGTCATCTCTTGTACTTTGCCTGCAGTCTCTGGTCATCTCCTGTACTGTGTCCACTGTCTCTGGTCATCTCCTATAGTATGTCCACAGTCTCTGTTCATCTCCTGTACTATGTCTGCAGTCCATTGGTTCAGAATATTTTTTTTCTTGTTTTCCTCCTCTAAAACCTAGGTGCGTCTTATGGTCAGGAGCAAAAAATATGGTATATACTGGAATTTAAATTTTTGTTATACTTGTAATGGCGGTGATCGGCAACTTATAGCGGGACTGTGGCAGGCATTCTGACACTGGGTGGGAAATGACTAACTGCCACTGACATCTTAATGACACTAATACAGTGATCAGTGCTAATAAAAAGCACTGATACTGTACTAATGACACTGGGCAGGAAGGGATTATTATCTAGGGCAATCAAAGGGTTAACTTTTTGCTGTTTTACATTATGTGATGTGTGTGTTTTACTTGGGAGACATGCTGCTTTGTATTTCTTTGCTGTGCAGAGGAATACAAAGCAGCATGTCCTTGCTGGCAGGAGAGAGACCTGTGTTGTTTACATTTAGGTCTCTCTCCTGTCAGCTTTCCCCGATGATCTCTGGGTGCCAGCAGAGATTCTCCGGCCGGGACCCGGTGATTGACATCTGTAGCCACCAATGACAGTGCGGGCAGGGCGGCGTGCACGTTGCCTACCCAGAAATGCAAATCACGCATATATACGTGATTTTGCACATCACTACAGCTCTGCAGCAGTACTTCTACTATAGGGCTGTGGGCCAGCAGTTAAAATAGTGTATGGGGTTTTTTTCTTTTACAACAACATACATTGGGAAAAGACTGGCTATATTATACTAGGCTAATTGGGATTTTTTAATATTTAATGTTTTTATATCGCTTTAATGAAAAAACTTTGCTAATGCTTCCAGTTTTGCACTCATAACTGATTCTTAGACATACCAATTTGTCTTCATGCAACCTCATTATACTATCTGAATCCTCCTTGGCCTTAGGCATATTGAGATGCTGTAAAGTGCCTAAATATTTTTGTGTGGATTTTTTCTTGTTTATTATTATTATTCAAACATTTTATGAAAAAAATGTATTCTACTACCATTTTGGGTAAAAAAAAACCAAATCAGTATATATTATTTCGTTTTTGTGAAAGTTATAGAGTCCACAAACTATAGTATATACCGTATATTTGAAAATGTGTCAGACTTTTTCTCAACCTAGATGCATAAAGGGGCCCACAATCCAAGGTGCACCTTCATTCATTCCAGAGACATAAATTATGCACCCAATTTCCTGACTACCTATCATATTTTTGGAGGCCCTGGAACTCCAGATCAATGGAAACACCAACAAATTTACCACATTTTGGAAAGAAAGCACTCCAAGATATTTTCTGAATGGCATAGTGGGTTGATTTACTAAAACTAGAAAGTGCAAAATCTGGTGCAGCTCTGCATAGAAACCAATCAGCTTTTAGGTTTTTGTCAAAGTTTAATTGAACAAGCTGAATTTAGAAGCTGATTGGCTACTATGTACACAGATGTTGCACTCTGCAGTTTTTGTAAATCAACCCAAGTGAGTCTTTTGAAATGTAATTTTTTTCCACAAGCTTTTGGTAAATGCTAGAAAGAAAATGAAAATTTATTTTTTTGTATAAAAAGTTGTCATATAAGATATTTCTAGCACACATCATAAGCATACTTAGAAATACACATCAGAATAGTGCCGTGCAGTATTGATTAACCAATATCATACCTTTAAACTAAATCTATATATTAAAATAAACCAATCTCTACTGATAATGTGCTAGTCCTAATTAAAGAAAAAAACAGTCCACTGTGCTCATGATCCTTAAATAATTTGATCCAATTTAGATAACAAAATTTTATGACGTGATACTTCCACTAATGGCATATCTTACAAATGTCTATCTATGATATTCTTTCACCTTGAGTGTGTATCCCTTCCCTAACACTCCAAAACTCGCACCATATGTATTGACCCAATATTTATCAGGTCTCATGTGTTTTACCTTTAAAGGGTCTTCCAGGTTAGGGCTGCTGTTCACTCTTTCCACTGCCCAGATGCCAGTTTAATTCATCTCCATCCTCCGCAATCCTTAGATTGTTATTCAAACAAAGCTCAAAAAAGGAAAGGAAATAAGTGCTCTCCATATAATCACTAGTATTTCTTTGTTAAAAATAGCCAAATTTCAAACAATTCAACTTAAAGTGTGCATTCTCCCTGATGCACAGCAGTTTACATGTATGGTATTTCAATGCGACTTAACCTTTTCCAAGATGGCAGACCATGTACTTTCAGTTTAGTGGAGTGGTGTCACAGGCTCCTCCCAACATGTTATGTCACCAGATCATGACGCCCCTGCTGAAGTCACGTGATTTGGTGACGTACCGCGTTGAGAGGAGCCTGTGACGTCATACTGCTAAACCGAAAGTCCCATTGAAATGCATGTAAACTGCTGTGCACCAGGGAGAGTGCACATTTTAATTTGACTCTGTATATTGAGTGCTGGTTTTTGCAAAATTATTTTTTGGTCTGCACAGGGGAGCAGTTTATTTCCAGAAGTTGGACATTTTAAATACCCTATGGTGCTGATAAGTAATTTTTATACTGAAATAACACAGTGAAGGAAATAAGTATTTGATCCCCTGCTGATTTTGAATGTTTGCCCACTCACAAAGAAATTATCAGTCTAAAAATCGAATGGTAGGTGTATTGTAACACAGAGACAGAATAGCAACAAAAAATTCAAAAGAAATGCATGTCTAACAAATGATGCACTGATTTGCATGTTCATGAGGGAAAGAAGTATTTGATCCCCTTCACAAAACATGACTTAGTACTTGGTTGCAAATCCCTTCTTGGCAATCACATAGGTCAGATGTTTCCTGTAGTTGGCCACCAGGTTTGCACACATCTCAAGAGGGATTTTGGCCCACTTCTCTTGGCAGATCCTCTCCAAGTCATTAAGGTTTGGCAACTCGAACTTTCAGCTCCCTCCACAGATTTTCAATCAGATTAAGGTCTAGAGACTGGCTAGGCCACTCCAGGACCTTAATGTGCTTCTTCTTGAGCCACTCCCTTTGTTGCCTTGGTTTTGGGTTATTGTCATGCTGACAACCCATTTTCAATGCCCTGGCTGAGGGAAGTAGGTTCTCTCTCAAGATTTGACGGTATATTGCCCCGTCCATCGTCCCTTTGATGCGGTGCAGTTGTCCTGTCCCCTTAGCAGAAAAACACCCCCAAAGCAGAATATTTCCACCACCATGTTTGACAGTTGGGATGGTGTTCTTGGGGTCATAGGCAGCATTCCTCCTCCTCCAAACATGGAGGGTTGAGTTGATGCCAAAGAGCTGGATTTTGGTCTCATCTGACCACAACACTTTCAACCAGTCCTCCTCTGCATCATTCAGATGTTCAGTGGCAAACTTCAGATGGGCCTGGACATGTGCTTTCTTGAGCAGAGGGACCTTGCGGGCACTGCAGGATTTCAATCCTTGTCGGCATAGTGTGTTACCAATTGTTTTCTTGGTGACTGTGGTCCCAGCTGTCTCCACAAGGTGAGAGTGCACATTTTAATTTGACTCTGTAACCTAGTCCAGCCTTGTGTAGGTCTACAATCTTGTCCCTGACATCCTAGGACAGCTCTTTGGGCTTTGCCATGGTGGAGAGTTTGGAATCTGATTGTTTGATTGGACAGGTAGCTTTTATACAAGTAACAAAATGAGATTAGAAGCACTCTGTTTGAGAGACTGCTTCTAATCTCAGCTTGTTACCTGTATGAAAGACACCTGGCAGCCAGAAATGTTGCTGAATGATAGGGGATCAAATACTTAGTTCCCTCATGAACATGGAAATCAGTGCATAATTTGTTAGAAATGCATTTCTTTTGAATTTTTTTGTTGCTATCCTGTCTCTCAGTGTTACAATATACCTACCATTCGATTTTTAGACTGATCATTTCTTTGTGAGTGGGCAAACATTCAAAATCAGCAGGGGATCAAATACTTATTTCCTTCACTGTATGCAACCACATTATTTCAGTTATTTTATGCTTACTCCCCCCCCCCCCCAAAAGATTTCAGTTTGTTTTTCAATTGAGTTGTACAGTTTATAAGTCACATTACAGGTGGAAAAAGTTCTGAAATGATTTGTCTGTTTGTACACAGGAGTGTGTAGTTTTTTTATATCCAGTGTGTATAGATACTGTGTGTGTTTTCTACTGGACACTATACTACAAAATACTCCCTCAAATGCAAGCCATTGATTGCAAACAAGATTTGTTAATTTGCACACACAAAAAAGTATTTTTACTAACAAATTCATTCAAGACATGGTCTTGCTAAAATAAATACACCCCAATGAAAGCCTTAGGAGCAAAATGTACATTTTGGACAACAAAATGCTAATTAACAAGTATTCAACTGCAGGTAAGTCTAATTATTTATTAAACAGGTGTCCAGCAGACAGTTGATTATAAAATGGAGCAACTTAAAAAAGAAGACCCCTCCCCATTTCATGCTCTCATCAATGGCACCACATGGAAGAGAATTGTCACAAGGCCTGAGAAAAAAAATAATTTCTTTACGTGAGAAAAGGGAAGCAAAGCTTTACTTATCAGTCAGAATACTGTAGCAAAAATGATACAAAAATTTAACAAAGATGGAACTACAACCATTTCATAGAGACATCCAGGCCGTCCACAGAAGTTGACACCTCCGCAGGAGCGTCTTCTGATGAGAAGGGTTGAAGAAAATCACCTTGCAAGTTCACTGCAGTTAGCTAAAGAAGTAGAAAGCCAAACTGGGGTGATTTTTTCCCGTGACACAATACGACCTGCACTGCAGAGGAATGGCATGCATGGGTGTAGTCCACGAAGAAAGCTTCTCCTAAAATCCATTCACAAAAAAGTCAGCCGAGAATGTGCCAGGCCCATTGTCAGGGCAGGAGCGGAGGAACGGACAGGCAGGCCTAACAATGTAACGCACTGGCTGACGACAACCACCACCCACAGACCGAAGTCCCTCAGGGCGCGGAGTCTAAGTCCCAGGCTGCCCTTCACCAGGGCCCCTGATGGTGGGGAAAGACTTGACGCAGCCAGGAACCAGGTCGCGGCCCCCGAGACACCTCAGCTGCGGTAATGGCCGCCGCCAATGGCGTGTAGCTGGTGGAAGAGACAAAAGAGTAGTCAGACAGGCCGGGGTCAACAACAACAGGACAAAACAGTACAGGACAGCAGACAAGAATCACAGGTCACGAGCCGGGTTCAGCAACAGAGGGTCAGATCAAAGGAGAATACAAAGAATAGTCAAGTCACAAGCCGAATCAGATACCAGGAGAGTCACGAGAGTCAGAACAGAGTAATAGCAACACAAAGACACAAGACACAAGTGCAAAGAGCATTTGCGGGCCACAGGCTTATATGTCATCAGCCACGCCCCTCTGGGGGGTGGACCTCAGAGACCTGAAGGCATAAAAGGATTCCCACCATGCACAGCAGAATCCAAGATGGACGCCAGCACATGGAGTAACATAACCTCAGGGAAAAGGTAGGACCTTGACACCCATGCTGAAAAAGAAGACTACTGGGACTCTGTATTCTGGAGTGATGAGACCAAGATAAATGTTTTTAGAACTGATGGCTTCAAAACTGTATGGCGTCGCAAAGGTGAGTAACACAAAGAAAAATGCATGATGCCTGCAGTGAAACATTGTGGTGGCAGTGTCCTTCTGTGGAACTGCATGAGTGCTGCTGGTGTCAAAGAGCTGCATTTCATTGATGGTATCATGAATTCACAGATGTACTGCTCTATATTGAAAGAGAAGATGCTACCATCACTCCATGCCCATGGTCTTTGTGCACTTTTCCAACATGACAATGATCCAAAACACACATCTAAGGCCACTGTTGCATTTCTGAAGACAAGCAGGGTGAAGTGATTCAGCGGCCAAGCATGTCTCCTGATCTGAACCTAATCGAACACCTATGGGGAATTCTGAAGAGACAAGTTGAGTATCACTCTCCATTCAGCATCTAGGCTCTAAAAGAGGTTGTTCTTGAAGAATGGAAAAAGATATATGTTGCAATATGTCGCCAACTTGTTCATTCCATGCCTAGAAGGCTTGGTGCTGTTCTAATAAATCATAGAGATCATACAAAATACTAGATGTAGTTGTTTTTTTTGTGGGGTGTATTCATATTTGCATCAACTAATTTGAGTAAAACTGAAGATTTTGTAATCTTAATTAAATAATTAACCTTACTTTCATGTAATGAGCTGAACAAACGTTCTATATATTCAGTTTTGTCAAAATTTGGGAAATTGTTCTTATGTTCATTGAGATATTGATTAAAATATTACATTTCAAAAGGGATGTGTGTGCATATATACAGTGGGGATCGAAAGTTTGGGCACCCCAGCTAAAAATTTGTATTAATGTGCATAAAGAAGCCAAGGAAAGATGGAAAAATCTCCAAAAGGCATCAAATTACAGATTAGACATTCTTATAATATGTCAACAAAAGTTAGATTTTATTTCCATCATTTACACTTTCAAAATAACAGAAAACAAAAAAATGGTGTCTGCAAAAGTTTGGGCACCCTGCAATGTTAATATCTTGTACTGCCCCCTTTGCCAAGCTGAGACCTGCCAGTGTCATGGATTGTTCTCAATCATCAACTGGGAAGACCAGGTGATGTCAATCTCAAAGGTTTTAAATGCCCAGACTCATCTGACCTTGCCCCAACAATCAGCACCATGGGTTCTTCTAAGCAGTTGTCTAGAAAACTGAAACTGAAAATAGTTGACGCTCACAAAGCTAGAGAAGGCTATAAGAAGATAGCAAAGCGTTTTCAGATGTCAATATCCTCTGTTCGGAATGTAATTAAGAAATGGCAGTCATAAGGAACAGTGGAAGTTAAAGCAAGATCTGGAAGACCAAGAAAAATATCAGACAGAACAGCTCGCAGGATTGTGAGAAAAACAATTCAAAACCCACGTTTGACTGCACGATCCCTCCAGAAAGATCTGGCAGACACTGGAGTTGTGGTACACTATTCCACTATAAAGAGATACTTGTACAAATATGGTCTTCATGGAAGAGTCATCAGAAGAAAACCTCTTCTACGTCCTCACCACAAAAATCATCGTTTGAACTTTGCAAATGAACATATAGACATGTCTGATGCATTTTGGAAACAAGTTCTGTGGACCGATGAGGTTAAAATTGAACTTTTTGGCCGGAATGAGCAAAGGTACGTTTGGAGAAGAAGGGGCACAGAATTTAATGAAAAGAACCTCTGTCCAACTGTTAAGCATGGGGTTGGATCAATCATGCTTTGGGGTTGTGTTGCAGCCAGTGGCACAGGGAACATCTCACGAGTAGAAGGAAAAATGGATTCAATAAAATTTCAGCAAATGTTGGATGGTAACTTGATGCTATCTGTGAAAAAGTTAAAGAGAGGATGGCTTCTACAAATGGATAATGATCCTAAACACACCTCGAAATCCACGGGGGATTACATCAAGAGGCGTAAACTGAAGGTTTTGCCATGGCCTTCACAATCTCCTGACCTCAACATAATTGAAAATCTATGGATAGACCTTAAAAGAGCAGTGCGTGACAGACAGCCCAGAAATCTCAAAGAACTGGAAGACTTTTGTAAGGAAGAATGGGCAAAGATACCTCAAACAAGAATTGAAAGACTCTTGGCTTGCTACAAAAAGCTTTTACAAGCTGTGATACTTGCCAAAGGGGGCAGTACAAGATATTAACTCTGCAGGGTGCCCAAACTTTTGCAGACGCCATTTTTTTGTTTTCTGTTATTTTGAAAGTGTAAATGATGGAAATAAAATCTAACTTTTGTTGACATATTATAAGAATGTCTAATCTGTAATTTGATGCCTTTTGGAGATTTTTCCATCTTTCCTTGGCTTCTTTATGCACATTAATACAAATTTTTAGCTGGGGTGCCCAAACTTTCGATCCCCACTGTATATATATATATATATATATATATATATATATATATATATATATTTTACAATTGTATTTTCATTTTACTATTTTTTTTTTTTTTTTTTTTACATACCATCACTATAAGGGGCACTGTACTACTCGGGGAGAGGGGGATCAGGATTTTGGTTTGTACACTGTGATTGCTTTTACAACCACTATGGCTATAAAAGCAATAATTTCTCACTCTTTGCAGATGCATCCCTGCAGCCATTGAGAAATACTGTGAAAACAGTTAAAGAATGAAAGCTCTCAGAGACTACATATCTGTATATACAACAGCACCTTTGTCCAGAATATGGATTGGCATGCTACAGAATATGGTCAGAGACTACGGGTCACACAGAAGTAAGGAATGCTTCTGAATATGGTAGAAGACTATGGGCATGATGCATAATATAGTGAATGTAACAATAACCTCAAACTAGGGTGATTCAATGCTGTACATGTTGTACAAAAAAGCAATGAAACGTCTGTTCAGTGTCAGCTGTAACGGCAACTGACCCTCATAAATACTGCAAGGTTGTTGGTTAAATTGGGACTAGGTGAAAAGAATGTCATTCAGGGATATACCTTGATACTTGGTGCTGAAGTCAAACATTACCATGGTTTGCTTTAGTTTACATACGTGATAAAATTAAAAGAAAATGAGATAACTACACTCTTCTTATAAAGTTGGAGCTGGCTGAGCATGATCATTGTCAATCAACTTTTTCACAAAGGCAACAAAATGGTCTTTCATTTCAGGTTTGTTCTTTAGTGTCTGCTACAGTGACACAAATCTGGACAAAGCCTGCTCATGATTGCGTGGGAGCTCGAGTCTTGCAACACAATGAGGTAAGGGTGCATCCTAAATGCTGGTATCATCCATTATTCTTGGTCCTCAACTGACAAAGCGACTTTAGTGTCATTGTGCATAGAACAAAACATTGTGCTACCTAAGTGTCAGGAATGTATAGCACTCCTGCTCCATGCAGCTGAGTACCAGTAGGCCTGCCTGCCCTATGGGAAAGGGGGCTGTTATAGGCGAAGAACACAGAAGCCAGCTATAGTGCCTGACCACTTGAGTTAGGGGTAACCGTGACACTAAGTTGTCACCACAGAGGATAGGAAAGACATTGGATATTTGAAAGATGTCCATAGGCTTCTCCTTCACTTCATAATGATGAGGGCATGGTTTGAATTGAGTGGTATGTCCATTTCTTAATACATACATTTTAAATTAGTTGACTCAGATAGTTTGCATAGGGGATGTTGTCGGAACTGCTGCACTGCTGGCTCACTTTGGGGTTGATTTACTAAAACTGAAGAGTGCAAAATCTGGTGTAGCTGTGCATGGTAGCCAATCAGCTGCTAACTTCAGTTTGTTCATTTAGGTAGCAAAACAGAAAGACAGATAGTGCACAACTGCCCTAGTGTGTTTTGTTATCCAGATCCATCTCTGCCACCCTGTGGAGACATTGGAGAGTTGCAATATCTTTCCCTTCATTCCTTACAACACCAGCCTGAGGGTTCTGCAGAGGATCAGTGCAATAGTGACTTTTTTGTGTTAGTTTGTTCACTTAGGCTTTGACAAAATAAAAATTGGAAGTTGATTGGTTTCTATGCAGAGTTGCACCAGATTTTGCACTCTCCAGTTTTAGTAAATCCATTAGCTCTTCTACTAGAGGTCTCTACGCAATGAGAACAGGTGTTGATAGTATATGGTGTTGCATGTTCTTTTATACTAACAAATATCCTGTATCAATATGGATGTCACACCGCTTCCTTCAATCTCAGTCTATCTAAAACTGAGCTCATAATATTCGCTCCCCCATGTGCCCCTTCTCCTGACTTCTCTGTTGAGATTAAATGACAACTATAAGTCTGTCCTGGCATGCCAGGGTCCCAGGTATAACCCTAGATTCCAAAATTTCAGTGGAGGTTCACCACTGACAGCTAAATGTAAAAAAAAAAGTCGGCAATTAAAATAAAGCAAAGAAAAAAAAAGCGTAGCGTTCCCCCCCCCATCTACACCAAGCCCTTCAGGTCCAGTATGGATTTTAAGGGGAACTCCCATGCCAAAGAAAAGGCGTGGGGTCCCCCCAAAATTCCATACCAGACACATCCTAGCATGCAGCCCATCTGGACAGGAAAGGGGGGAGGATGAGCGAGTATCCCCCCTCCCCCAAACCATGCCAGGCCACAGGCTACCCCCTAAAGCACCTTGTCCCCATGTTGTGGGGGTCTGCAGGTGGAGGCATACTGGAATCTAGAAACCCCTTTAACAAGGGGGTCCCCAGATCCCACCCCCCCATGTGAATGAGTATGGGGTACATGACAAATCCTTTATTAAAAAAAGCAAAAAAATGTGTAGATCCATTGTCAATTACGATGCTTGCTACCACTGCCAACCCGAAAAAGGAAAAAATGCTCCGCTCTTGACGGACTTTTTTTTTTTTGGTTAGTTTTTTTTTTTTAAATAAAGGACTAGTCAAAGACTGCCTACTGTCTGTTTTTACACTACACTTATTGTTTTTGTGAATGAGTAGCGGTACCATGTACCCCATACTCATTCACATGGGGGTCTGGGGGCCCCCTTGTTAAATGGGGCTTTCAGATTCCGATAAGCCCCCCGCCCGCAGACCCCCACAATCACTGGCCAGGATTGTGAGAAAGAGCCCATTTTCCACATCAACATGGGGACAAGGTGTTTTGGGGGGGAGCCCCCTGCCCTAAAGCACCCCCCCCCATGTTGAGGGCATGTGGCCTGGTATAGTTCGGGGGGCACTTGCTCGTCCTCCCCCTTTTCCTGACCTGCCAGGCTGCATGCTCTGATAAGGGTCTGGTATGGATTTTGGGAGAAACCCTATGCCGGGTTTCTTTTTGGCTTGGAGGTTCCCCTCAAAATCCGTACCAGACCCAAAGGGCATGCCGTTTTTTTGCATAATTTTGAATTGCCAGCAATTCTTTTCTTTACATTCAGCGGGGTTGACAGCTGATGACTCATAGGTTGTTAAAGACATGGCGGCCACCCAGTGCTTAACAACCATGTCAGTTAATGCCAGTTACCATTACATACCGCATGCCTGGACCACTACTTAATTACCACGTGCAATTAATTATTTATTTCCTTCTGTGAATTGACTTTAAGGTCTTTTTATGCAATATTTACTGAGCGTTTTCTTTGCTATTTTCGGTAAATACTGCATGCTAGCAATAGTGAATTGACATCTTCAGTATCGCATGTGATATGTCGATATCATGAGATTTGTCCCCATGATTTGAGTATGGACTTAATTCATGCGATAACCTTTAGTGATTCGTCCCCATTGTGCTTCAGTACATATTCACTGTGCTTACAGCTGGATCTTCTAGTTTTGCTGTGATGAAACAAATCCTTTGTTACTTTCCTCCATTGCTTGTTCAATTACTTTAAATGTTGCCAGGGCAGCTGCTTTTTCCATTCCTCTTATTTGGAAAATATTTGTCATTATTTTTCACTATTTTATTTCATTTGACCTTTTGTCTCTGCCTCTTTTGCTTTCATCTGAGCTAATATTTTTGCTTCTTTTATAGCAAGGGAGTTTTGCACTTTAGTCGCTTCACTCTATGAGCTTGTCATGTAATATTGATCTCCTGTAGCAAGAGGATCTAACAGGCTATGGTTTAAGCTTAGTTGATGTGGACCCATGGTATTTGGACCCTTGCACATGAACAATCAGAGTTCTGCCTTTAACATAGTAACTTGCACCAAGAGATTTTTTTGTTGGTTCAAAGTTTCACACCTAATTAGTCCTGCTAAAAAGTCCTCTATATTAGTGTTCCTTAATCACTTCAATATAATGCTATACCTGAAAGACGGTTACTGCATGGTTTTGTTTTTTTTTTGCAAATTTACTTTTATTAACAGAAGGCAATCCGTTACAGACAATATGTAGAATTTCAAATAGCAAGGCAGAGTTCAGTACTACGATCTGGTTCAAGAAGTGGTAACATTAACAATCATATATACACAAACAGCGCACAACTATCCTTCACAGGTCTTCATATATTCTCACCAGAATCTCCCCAATCAGAATGGATTGTGTATCATATGCACTCCTCTCTCTTTCTTCTTGACCATCTATTCGACTGCTTCCAATCTCCAAAGCAAAAAACCTCACAGGGTGAGAATGTGCATACAACTCTCCATCACTATAATTTTCTTCTTAAATAAGAGTGTGACCATGCTCCATCCACCTCCATTGTGCAAATAGAGCAGCATGCACGTTCCCTTCCCCTTCAGGCATGCACCTTACCGTACATAGATCGATAAGTGCTTTTCAATACTCAGTGTAATCTTCACTCCGTTTTCTTCTCACCCGCTCTTCATAAACTCTCAATAACCATATAGAAGCAAACATACAAGCCCATAGTGCAGCAGTAGTGTAAAATGATCAATTTAATGATAAAATTGCACTTACATGAAAAAGAAGTACAAACAAGCTGTAAAAAAATGACCACAGCGGCACTTCTGGTTACGTCTGACATGTTTCGTCGTCAAATTGACTTCCTCAATGAGGAAGGAAGTCAATGAGTATGTCCATGAGGTAGGCAGTATGCCTATGAGGAAATCAATTTGCCACACACCTGTGCCCAGCAGTGCCACCTACCTGTGCCCAGCAGTGCTACCCACCTGTGCCACCCACCAGTGCTCATTAGTGCCACCCACCTGTGCCACCCAGCAGTGCCACCCACCTGTGCCACACACCTCTGCCCAGCAGTGCCACCTACCTGTGCCCAGCAGTGCTACCCACCTGTGACCACCAGTGGCACCCACCAGTGCCCATCAGTGCAGCCCAGCAGTGCCACCAGTCAGTGCGACCAGTCAGTGCCCAGCATTTTTGCCAGTCAGTGTCCAGCAGTTGCGCCAGTCAATGCCCAGCAGTGACGCCACTCAGTGCTGACTATCAGTACCCACCATCAGTGCCGCCTATCAGTGCCACCTATCAGTGCTGCCTCATTAGTGCTGCCTATCAGTGCCGCCTATCAGTACCCATCACTGCTGCCTCATCAACGCACATCAGTGAAGGAGAACAATTAATGTTAATAATAGAAACAAACTTTTTTTTCAAATGTTTTGCACTTTTTTTGTTTATAGCGCAAAAAGTAAAACACCCAGTGACGAGTAATACCACCAAAGGAAAGCTCTATTTATGAGAAGAAAAATGATAAAAATTTCATATGGGTACAATCTTGCATGACCACGCAATTGTCATTCAAAGTGTGACAGTGCTGAAAGCTGAAAATTGGCCTGGTAAGGAAGGGGGTATTAGTGCCTGGTAGGCAAGTGGTTAAAGTGAATTTGTGCCCAAAATATGGATAGTGAAGAATCCTACATATTATGAACAAGTAGTAAAAGCAATTTAAAAACATGTTTTCATTCACCCCTATCTAGTAGCATTGTGAAGAAATTAATTTCCAAAATTCTTGATGCAGACACTGTGGTTTTCTATAAAGAACAGAATCATAGCAGACTGAACAAGCCCTCTGATGTAAACAAGCAGTAGGTGTTTCTAAGATGTTAGAAACCGACTAAAAGCAACTGAACTTTTTAGCCTGGGTTCACACTGATGCGGTCTGGAACTTGCAGTGTTTTCTGTGCGAATTCCTCACTGCATCAGAATCGCACCCCGTTCATGCAAATCGCTGTGGGTGGGTGTGTGTTAAGTTAACAACACCCCGAAATTGGTCCGCAAAACATGGTGCAATGTGCAGAATTGGATCGCATAGGTGTGAATACCCATGCGATCCAATTCTAGTGCAGATCCAAAAAAGGGTCCTGCACATTTTTGGTACGGATGCAGTGTGATTTGAACCATGCATAATCCTAGATTGTAAGCTCGAAGGAGCAGGGCCCTCCTATCCCTCTTGTATTGAACTGTATTGTCTCCCGTTATATTGTAAAGCGCTGAGCAAACTGTTGGCGCTATATAAATCCTGTATAAAAATAATAATAATAATGATGATGATGAAACACGTCAGATGGATGTGACGAAGAGATATAGGAGTGGAGAAAAATGGAAAAAGAAAAAAAAAAGGGGGGGGGTTATAAGAATGGAAAAAAACCTGGTTTAATCCAAAGGTTTAAAAGGACAAAGTTGTAATACCATCTACTGAGAATCTTAAAATTAGTTTCCTGAAATTTTGTGCAGACTGAAGATTTCAAGGTAAAACGTATTATGTTAGTCCTCTGAGTTTCACTAAAAGGTAGTACGAGGTGTACTTACCCTTTGCCAAGAAAGGTTGGGTGATAGTCTGCAGTAGGTGTTATCAGGACATCATACGTTTTAGAAAGAGTATGAGGTAAAGAACCCTGTGCAATGCATATGTCTTCAAAAGGAGTTATGTCGCATTTAAAGATGAATGGTGGAGGTAAGGAACATAAAAAGTGGCGCAACTGACCTGCCCTCCAGAAGTCCAAGCGGAAAGATCCCCTGAGATCTGCTAGACATGAAATAGAAGGCCATTCTCAAGTCACTAAAAAGTGAGAGGCCTGGAATCGGCCGGTAGAGGACAACAATCTGAAAGTGCTCTCTTGTTGGCCTGGCACAAAGGCTGGGTTACCCAGGATGGGGAATAACAGAGAATGCACAGAGGATGGGTCAGTTGTCATAAACACATGAAAACAGATACGTGCGGTGATTCCCATCAATGTGTGCATCTCATGAGCAGGAAGAAGGTCTCTATAGAACCACTGCAAGCAGCAGAGCAGTGAATGGCTTTGAGCATATTCTAGACGTAGCCAAAGTTTAACTTCCACATGACGACCTCAATTAATGAGGCAGCCAAAGAGATTTGCCTGAAAGTATTTATGAAGGTCTGGGATCGTCAGACCACAAATTGTTTAAGGAAAGTCAGCAGGCAGCGGCTGAGGCGAGGCTTCTTATTTGCCCAAATAAATTTAGTGAGAAGGGGGTGGACTTTTTTTTAAATAAGTGGAGGGCAGAGAGATGGGTAATGCTTGAGACAAATACAAACATTTTGGTAAAATAGATATTTTAACTATGTTACTCCTTCCAAATCAAGAGTAGAGACCGTTCTACCACTTGTCTAATAGCGAGCGTTCCAAATACCGGAAGTGACGTAGGCCAAGATGACGGCAGACCGGAAGTGCGTCAACGCGTTTCGCCCCACCCACAGGGCGTTCTCAAGACACCACCTTCAGTCTCCAGCCGTCTTTTATACCCCTTAGGGAGAGCTCTCATCCATCTCCTATGCAAAATAATAGAAACTCCCCCCACTACCACACCTGATCATTAAACCATTATAATTACCATACAAAGTACCCACCCTCTGACATTACCTCATCCCCTAAATACTCAGCGTGAGAACCCTTCACAACTTAAATACAAGACAATGATCCGCAATTAAAACAATTAAACAAAATTCCTCATAAATATAAATACAAATCACCATATATTCCAATTATCTTTAATACTCTCTGGAAAAAAATGAAAAAATAAAAATAAAAATGTATTATGAATAAAAAATATATAAAATAAAATATAATATTAAATAAAAATAAAAAATATATACTAAAAATAAACAAAACATGAAAACAAAAATGAAAATAAATTAAATAAAAAATAATAATATATAATTAAAAAAACATTTTTTTAAAAGTATAAGAAATAATAAAAATAAATCTAAATAAAATGATAATAAAAATAAATAAAAAAAAAAGTAAAAAAATGAAAAAAATATAAGGAAAAGTAAAAAAATGAAAAAAATATAAAGAGAATATAAATAAAAAATAAATAAAAATAAAATAAAATGTATTATATATAATAAATAACAATAATACTAAAAATAAAATAAAATAAAAATGAAAAAAAAAATAAAACTAAATATGAAAGAAAAGAAAAAAGGGAAAGAAAAACAAAAACAAAAGAAAAAGGAAAAGAGAAAAAAGAAAAACAAAATGACAGAAAAACAAAACAAAAACAAACAAAACAAATGCACATATGTTAATCAAAATTCCTTAAAAATCTCTGAAATATTTTGAAGCTATAGCACCACAAAACTCTCTTGGATACAACCATTAACTTTCCACTAAGTAGAGTGTCTGAAACCACCCACAACTACACTATTAATGGTCTCAGTCAATCCACTCACTAATTGGATAAGAAACAATTAATGTCAATCTCTGCATTTAAACCTTTGGGGGCCAATGTCCCCATATTATAAATCCACTTAGTTTCATTTTGTGAGATGCCTATCAACATATCTCCTCCTCTCCATGGCGTTTCCACTCTATCTATACCACAGAATTTTAGACAAGTTGGGTCTCTATTGTGACAAACCCTAAAGTGATGTGATAAACTGTGATATTTAAATCCTTTTTTGATGTTTCTGATATGCTCATCTAATCTCACAGATAATTTTCTAGTAGTTCTTCCTATATATTGAAGGTTGCAAGAACATTCAAGCACATAGGTAACATGGTTAGTGTCACATGAAATAAACTTCTCAATTTTATAGGATGAACCCTTACAGCTAGATTTGAAGCTATCAAAATATTTTTTATTATTATCCCCTTTTAAAATTCTACATGCTGAACACCTTCCGCATTTAAAAAAACGTGGTTAATTTCCTCGGTTTATCAGGAACATTCTTTCCAATTTATCCCTTAATACTCCTATAAAGTAGCAGTTCTTTCTTCCTATTTTCAAAGATTGCCTTACTTTCCCACCCACTCATGAATAAATTAGCTACTGACGGTGCATGCTTAGCACCCATCTCTACACCCATAATCTGTTTATAAAATCTTTTAGAATGCCAGAAATAATTATGTGTCATAGCCAGATCTAGACATTTCATGATAAATTGTATTTGGTCAGAATCAACTCCTGACTTAGTTACCATTGCTCCTTCAACAGCTGCTAGGGCATCATGATGTTTTATATTAGTGTATAGCGAATTTACATCTACACTGGCCATGACACAATACTCACGTTCACTAATAGCTTTGAGTGAGCTAATCAAATCCCCACTATCTCTTAGGTAAGCGGGAAAGGAAGATACCAAGGGTTGCAAAAACTTGTCAACATATTCTCCCAGTCTGGAGAACAATGAATCAATCCCATTTATGATCG